>NC_141038.1:1505000-1575000 GCF_052040795.2 Danio rerio | reverse complement strand
GTAATTGCAAGCTAGCAAAATGCTAAAACATGTTAAAAACGTGTATTGTGTATAAAAAAACATGCTAGTATTTAAAAAAAAATGCTAGCAAATCGGTAAAACATGCTAACAATAGTAAGCATGCTAGTTTCATTTTAGCAATGTGTTAGCAGTATATAGTTTGCTTGCTAATCTTGTTAGCATTTTAAATATTCACCAGAAACATGCCAACTGTACGGCTATGCCGTGGCGCAGTAGGTAGTGCTGTCGCCTCACAGCAAGAAGGTCGCTGGTTCGAGCCTCGGCTCAGTTGGTGTTTCTGTGTGGAGTTTGCATGTTCTCCCTGCCTTCGCGTGGGTTTCCTCCGGGTGCTCCGGTTTCCCCCACAGTCCAAAGACATGCGGTACAGGTGAATTGGGTAGGCTAAATTGTCCATAGTGTATGACTGTGTGTGTGAATGTGTGTGTGGATGTTTCCCAGAGATGGGTTGCGGCTGGAAGAACGTAAAAACTTGCTGGATAAGTTGGCGGTTCATTCCGCTGTGGTGACCCCGGATTAATAAAGGGTCTAAGCTGACAAGAAAACGAATGAATGAATGAGTGAATGCCAACTGCACGTTAAAACATCGCAGTGATGTGCTAAGAGACGTGATCAAACATGTTGACTTGTGCACTTGTTTCAGACGTGGTGTACGTGGGCACCATCCACCCTCATCACCTGCGGGTCGGCCTGCTCTTCATGAACGCTAAGAAAAACGTGCTGTGTGAGAAACCGCTGGCCATGAACCTGAAGGAGGTCCAGCAGATGATCTCCGCAGCCAGGAGGAGCGACGTCTTCCTCATGGAGGTCAGCCGGCGTTCAGACAGTCAAGTCAAGCTGAGCTCTGTTGTCTTTAGTATTACTATATTAAACATTAGGCAAGCTTGAGCGTCACAGCAGAGCTCATTAATATTCATAAACGCTCCAAATATGGTCAAAACTGCTAGAGGTAATTCCTGTGGTTATAAATGGACTTATAAACCCGTCTGTGTGTGTGTGTATGTGTGTTTGTGTGTGTGTTTTCAGGCGGTGTGGACGCGCTTCTTCCCAGCTTCGCTGGAGATCAGTCGTCTGCTCTCCCAGAATGCCGTGGGGCAGGTGAAGCTGGTGCGGGCAGACTTCGGCGCTGCTCTCCTTGGTGTGCCGCGCGCCGTACAGAAGCATCTGGGTGGAGGAGCTCTGCTGGACATCGGCATCTACTGCATTCAGTTTGTGCTCATGGTGTTCAATGGAGAGAAACCAGAGCAGATCCAGGCCAGCGGAGTGTGTCTGGACACGGGTACTCAACACACACACTCATCAGCAGATTACACACGTGCACTCTTAGACGTCAGCATTGCATCACATTACTAGTGTTGCTTCTGCTAGAATTTCTGTGTTCAGCTGCTTTGACACTATCTACATTGTAAAGCGCTGGAGGAATAAAGATGAGTTGAATTGAATTTGGGCGTCACGAAGGCGCAGTGGGTAGCACGATCGCCTCACAGCAAGAAGGTCGCTGGTTCGAGTCCCAGTTGGGCTAGTTGACATTTCTGTGTGGAGTTTGCATGTTCTCCCTGCATTCGCGTGGGTTTACTCCAGGTGCTCCGGTTTCCCCCACAGTCCAAACACATGCGCTATAGGGGAATTGGGTAGACTAAATTGTCCGTATTGTATGAGTGTGTGTGTGTGTGTGCGTGTGTGTGTGTGTGTGGATGTTTCCCAGAGATGGGTTGCGGCTGGAAGGGCATCCGCTGCGTAAAAACTTGCTGGATAAGTTGGCGGTTCATTCCGTTGTGGCGACCCCAGATTAATAAAGGGACTAAGCCGACAAGAAAATGAATGAATGAGTGAATTTGGGCATCACGAAGGCGCAGTGGGTAGAACAATCACCTCACAGCAAGAAGGTCGCTAGTTCGAGTCCCAGTTGGGCTAGTTGGCATTTCTGTGTGGAGTTTGCATGTTCTCCCCGTGTTGGTGTGGGTTTCCTCCGGGTGCTCTGGTGTCCCCCACAGTCCAAACAAATGCGCTATAGGGGAATTGATTAACTAAATTGGCCGTAGTGTGTGAGTGAATGCAAGACTGTGTGAGTGGTTTAAGTGTACCATTTAAGATTATAAAATAGTATCAAGTAGGATTTTTAGTGCCAGAATTTTAATGTTAAATGGAAAAAACGTTCATCAAATGCATTTCAAAGTGCACATGTTTCAAGTCAGGTCAGCTTTATGGTCAATCAAACCATGCAACAGTACATTACACAGCAGACTGAAATTGTGTTTCTCCCATACTCCAATGTGCAATTTCAAACAAGATATGACACACACTAAACATTTAACTAATATAGTACAATATATATTTAATAAATAGATAATAATAAACAATAATAAACTGTTTAAAGTATTAAAAGAAAACAATTTTTTTTACAAGAATATGGAAAAAAAGCGATGGATAATATGAGTAAAAGCTTTTTTTAATATTATTGTTTGCACGTAATAGTATTATACAATCTTCTAAGAGCTCATGTACTCGGTGTGTGTTTGACTGCAGGTGTGGACGAGGCGATGGTGGTGACACTGAAGTTCTCTGGACACCGATTGGCCGTCTGTACCTGCACCGTCGCCGCTGAGCTGCCCAATGAAGCGCTGATCGTCGGCACTGAAGGAACCATTAAGGTCAGTGGGGAAAATTAATGATTTTCATGCTCTACAGTAGTGTTTCTCAACTGGTGCGGGCACATTTTCAGTGGCTCACGGAGTGTGTGTGGTCAAAACAACAACAAAAGTTTAATTTTTAGCTTATTTTGACTTTTATTTTGAAATGCGTGCACGACAACGCTACCATTTGACATGGGAAATTGCATTTAATTATAGCAGCAAATATTTCGAAGCGCAAGTACGGCCCTGAATATGTAAAGTATGGATTTACATATATTGACGACAAAAAAGACTTAGGGTGCTTTCACACCTACTCTTTTGTTTCGGAACGTGTCTCGTTTGCCCAGTTAGCACGGTTCGTTTGGCATATGTGAACAGGGCAATTGCGCTCTGTTCCGCGCCAAAGTAATCGCTCCGAGATCGCTTGAATGAGGTGGTCTTGGCTCGGTTGAAACTAACCTGATCCGAGCGCGGTTATATCACAGTGTTTATGGATATGTAATAGGCTTACGGCTATATGAAGAGAGAATTATGAGTAGGGCGGGAAGTTTCACGAGTCTCCGGATGCCCGCAAACGAGTGATGATCTCCCGGTAATCTCGCATCTCCCTCCCAGTCCTCAAATAGGCATCGTCGCGCACCCTTCTCACCCCTCCCCACCGCGTCTCTCCTCAGACACATCGCGCGCGCACCCTGTCAATCACCACCAATCCACCACCTCTCCTGACAGCTGAGCGGGACGCTGCAAAATAAACCCTGACACTGACCAATGTGAGGAGAGTTTACTCACACGTGACTTGTTTTAGCTCTTTTGGTCCGATTAGAAACTTTGCAGTGTGAAAGCGAACCGCTCCAAGAGCAAAGAGCAACAATGTAACATTTGTAATCTCTGTTTCAGAACAACTTACCGGTTCACAGGTGTGAACGCAGCCTTAAATCCTCAGTGTGTCATAAGTAGTGAGCTGCTCTCACAAGACAGCACGAAACCTTCTAAATTAAGTGAAGTTTATTCATAAACTAATTTCGAGAGGAGCACGTGATCATGATTGAACACGGCTGGTTCTGCATTAGCATGCATGATCCACCAATCAGTCCATTCCTAACCCACTATTGACCTTATTCTAAAATGTGGAAGTGCGCCTGTTTTGGCGATTGTCTTAGAACTTCCGATTCAGTCGCCTATGAGAGAAATGACTAGGAATAATAAACGGCAGAAAATGGCCAAACTACTTGCTCAACAAACAAATGTTTGCATGACTATACAGACCAAGTAGCATAATATAATAATAAAATATTAAATTGCAACATCAAGCAGCGTAACGAGCAGTTGTTAATGTCAAAAAAATGAATGAAAGTGAATGTGACCAGAAGTCGTGAGACAAAAAGATTCAAATGGCAGCGCCTGCTCGCCAGCTGAGAATAAGGTGAATAAAGAGCCAGGGTTTTTTCACTACAGTCATCTTCGATTTGAAGAATCCCCCCTTCCACCCCTACCTTTTCACCTTTCCCTCCATAGGGCAGCACGGTGGCCCAGTGACTAGCGCTGTCGCCTCACAGCAAGAACGTCACCGGTTCTAGTCCTTCAACAGGCCGGTGGTCGTTTCTGTGTGTAGTTTGCATGTTCTTCCCGTGCTTGCGTGGGTTTTCCCCGGGTCCTCCGGTTTCCTTCCACATTCCAAAAACATGCACAACAAGTAAATTGATAAATCTAAATTTGCAATTCAGGTAATCTAATAATGCAGCAGATCTTTTAATAGCATTCAATTTTTAGTCATCAGCCCTTATCAAGGGGGAGTTGTCAAGATCTACCTGAGCTCAAGGCTCCCCTTTCTTCCTCCAAACGGGAGGGAGCCCAGGGCTCAAGAACCTTCAAGCTCAGGGCTCTCTCCCGGGACAGCATGCCAAACTTGCTTATAATCAATCATCAGCTAAGTGTCAACTCTTGAAAACAACATTTAGAAAGCAGACAACATGTTTTATTAACAGTTCAGTTTAGTTCATAGTAACTGAACCTTTCCTCACCCTAACCACTGTTTACAGGATTTGTAGTTGTGACTTTGTAATATTTCTATAATTTGATCCATTTTGTTAAATGACAGCAGTAAATATAGTTTATTTGCAAGTCTTGGTGATTTTCTTATGATTTATCTGTCACTGCTTGTGTATGTTGCCAAACAAATATGTGGATGGAAGCAGAGTTACTGAAGTGATGATCGATGATGGCTGTGTTGAGTCTAACGCTGCTGCAGTGTTTATTAAAGCACATTCAGTCTCATAACACACTCCATCTCAGTCGTCTGTGTGTGTGTAAATATTTGATCATAATCCGCTGCCGTCTTCTCACTAATGCGGCTTTAAACTTCATTTATTGACGTGATGTTAAAACTAAATCACATATACATACAAGGTTCCTGGAAAAGTCGTGGAAAAGTCATGGAAATTAGTTGAATATAGCTGAAGTCAGAATTATTCACCCCCTTTGAATTTTTGTTTCTTTTTTAAATATTTCTCAAATGATGTTGAACAGATTCAGGAAATGTTCACAGTATGTCTGATAATATTTGTTCTTCTGGAGAAAGTCTTATTTGTTTTATTTCGGCTAGAATAAAAGCAGTTTTTAATTTTTTAAACACCATTTTAAGGTCAATATTATTCGCCCCTTTAAGCTGTATTTTTTCTCGATAGTCTACTGAACAAACCATCATTATACAATAACTTGCCTAATTACCCTAACCTGCCTAGTTAACCCTAATTACCCTAGTGAAGCCTTTAAATGTCACTTTAAGCTGTATAGAAGTGTCTTGAAGAATATCTAGTCTAATATTATTTACTGTCATCATGACAAAGAGAAAATAAATCAGTTATTAGAGATGAGTTATTAACACTATTGTGAATAGAAATGAATAGAAATCTGCTCTCTGTTAAACAGAGATTGGGGAAAAAATAAACAGGGGGAAAATAATTCTGACTTCAACTGTGTCTGTATAGTTGAATTAGTGCTGTGCGATCCTGGAAAAATCGGACATTTCCATATTCTGTATTTCTGTAGTATATTGCGATGTGAATGCAATTTCACCAGGGGCCTCATGTATCAACGCTGCGTACGCACAAAAACTTTGCGTTCGCCAGGTTTCACGCTCAGAATCGCTCATGTTTAGATTTACTAACAATGAACTGAACATGGGAATGTGTGCAGCTTCACGGCAGCTTCATGGCTGGTGTACGCACATTTTTTGTGCGTGTCTGTTTTATTTCCATTGGCGACTCCTAGAGGCAGTTGTGTTAAATTCTTCTCTACAAAGTGTCTGAGCCTTGCAATGGCAGCTGTATGAGACGGGTTCATCTAGCAGATATATACGATTTCCATACCATACAGTTGACCAGCTAAACATTAAAGCACAATTTGCAGCAGTCACTGGTTTTCCCAATGTAATCTGAGCGATCTACTGCACGCACATCGCTATAAAGACACTATCTGAAGATGAATTTGCATGCGTGAATCAGAAACATTTCCATTCAATAAATGTGCAAATAAAATGATGCACAGACTTATTAATGATTCCTACTTGTCTTTCTCGTGATAAATAGTTGGCAAAATCTGATATGTAGCGGGGGAAAAAGACGAAAGAGTTCATCAGATGCTGGATTCGAACCGAGTTCAAGCTCAAACGTGTCAAAACATGTTGACATGCGTCTTACAAGCTGCGCCACTGAGACTGCTAAGGATGTTGCAACATTTTACACCTATAAATCACACTATTTCTTTTTAATTCACTCAGTGCGATGTTTACATTTACATTTACATTTAGTCATTTAGCAGACGCTTTTATCCAAAGCGACTTACAAATGAGGACAAGGAAGCAATTTACACAACTAAGAGCAACAATGAATAAGTACTAAAGGCAAGTTTCAGGTCTGTAAAGTCTAAGAAGGGAAGTGTTAGTAGTTTTTTTTTTTTTTTTTTTTTTTGTACAATTAGTGTGATATTAGTGTGATAGTGTGATGTTCAGACCCAACTGTGTTAACCGCGTCAGCTAAACTCTCCCACTCTATTTTTTTTCTTTGTTGTTAATTCCGGAGAACAAACTTGCAAATAACACCGCTTTTCTCCGGTCTACCTCCGACAGCAGCACCTCCAGTTCACTTTCTGTTCAAAGTTTCTCTTCTTGCTTTTGCCGTTGCTTTTTCGTTGGGTTTTGCCAAAGTAGAGTCATTAGCATATTCATACGGAAGAGGAGGCAGGGAGGGGTTTTGTGCTCGTGCACGTGCGCTCAGCTTCACGTTCATTCAGATGTACAAAAGAATATGCGTGAGATTCGGCGTACGCAGTGTTTCATACATCTGAATTGTTTTCTGCGTACGCACATTTACAGCTTTGTGCGTACGCAATGTTTTAGTAAGATTTCCACGCAAGTCTTCGTACATGAGGCCCCAGGTGATTTAACAGGTTCATTTGGATTGATTGGAGGGATTTTGTGGTGGAGTGAATCTCTAATAATAAATAACAAACAAATTACAAGCATAGATAAATAAAATATAGTAAAGATGGAAGTAAATAAGTGTTCAGGTACAGATATTGAATAACCAACACAGCATAGTCTTCATTCAATATTATTTAATCTTTATTAAAGTTACAATAAATTCCTTGTGGCCGGATGTGTTAAACTCTGAAATATTGAAATGTTCACACAGTCACAGGCCTAACAGGGACAGTTCACTGAATGATTAACATGCACTCCCTATTTACTCACACTTCACTTGCTTCACTATAGGAGTTATGATCATTGTAGTCTTTCTGTGTTCATTTAAAATAAAAGAAGACTCATAAATGTTTGAAACAACTGAAGGGTGTAATGAAACTGGTCAGTCATTTTTGGGGGAACTATCTCTATAAAAATGCATGCAGATGATCAACCTTTACTCTATAATGATTTAACTCTGGGAGACGCAGTGGCGCATTAGGTAGTGCTGTCGCCTCACAGCAAGAAGGTCGCTGGGTCGCTGGTTCGAACCTCAGCTCAGTTGGCGTTTCTGTGTGGAGTTTGCATGTTCTCCCTGCCTTCGCGTGGGTTTCCTCCGGGTGCTCCGGTTTCCCCCACAGTCCAAAAGACATGCGGCACAGGTGAATTGGGTAGGCTAAATTGTCCGCATTGTATGAGTGTGTGTGTGTGGATGTTTCCCAGAGATGGGTTGCGGCTGGAGGGGCATCTACTGCGTAAAAACTTGCTGGATAAGTTGGCGGTTCATTCCGCTGTGGCGACCCCGGATTAATAAAGGGACTAAACCGACAAGAAAATGAATGATTAAACTCTATATTAAACTGTAATCTCAACATTGCATATCCTGTGATGTGACTATTGGGGATGCACACATTGTGATATCAATGCTGAAACCATGTATTGTGCAGCCCTAACTTGAATATAGGGTAGTTGTCTTTACACCTTTTCTGTCTCTGGCTAAAAACTTGCTTCTACATTGATTCTACATCAAATCAATTTTACAGAGATATGAATCACATTTAATTAAAAGAGATTGTTGCGTGTTCTATGATGTGCTGTAATAAATGAGAACGTCATTGCTTTTCTTATTATTTACCCTGTATATGTAGACATTACAGGAAACATTACGTCATGAAAATACTTGAAAGTTCTGGAAAAGTCTTGGAATTTGAGTCGTGAAAATGTGTATGAAGACTGTACATCATGATAAATGACGATTTGTTTCAGATCGAGACACACACACACTGCTGTAGATTAAAAGCTTGTTGTGATTCAGGTCCCGGCTCATATGTGGTGTCCGACGTCTCTGCTGGTCAACGGTGTGGAGACTCAGTTCCCTGTTCCTGATCCACATCTGCCGCTCAACTTCATCAACAGCACCGGCATGAGATATGAAGCTGAGGAAGTGCGGCGCTGTGTACTCGCAGGTACACACACACACACACACACACACACACACACACACACACACACACACACTCACACACACACTGGCTTGTTGTTTTTTCCTGGTGTGGACTCGATGTTTCTATTCATTCATTTTCCTTTAGCGATCGCCCCCGTCGCCCTATAACGTTTTCATATAAACTGTATATCCTCTCCTCCTTCCCCCATAACCAAACCCTGACAGCATCAATTTAAATTTTTACATTCATCAATCTTGTTCCCCACGCTGACACAGGTCCCCATGAGTCTGTGTGCATTCATGTTTAAGTCCCCAGTGTGTTATAAAAACAAGTACACCCTACATACACACACATTTGTTTTTGAATTCCTCCGGGTGCTCCGGTTTCCCCCACAGTCCAAACACATGCACTATAGGGGAATTGGGTAGGCTACATTGTCTGTAGTGTATGAGTGTGAGTGAGTGAGTGTGTGTGGGTGTTTCCCAGAGATGGGTTGCAGCTGGAAGGGCATCCGCTGCGTAAAAACGTGCTGGATAAGTTGGCGGTTCATTCCGCTGTGGCGACCCCGGATTAATAAAAGGACTAAGCTGAAAAGAAAATGAATGAATTGCAAATTATCAAAATTTAATTAATTAATTAATTTTCTTTTCGGTTTAGTCCCTTTATTAATCTGGGGTCGCCACAGCGGAATGAACCGCCAACATGCTAGTCTTCTTTTTTTTTTTTTTTTTTTACAATTTGGACAAAGTATCTAAAGGTTAATCAATAAAGACATTTTTCACAGCGTTTCTTGTTCATGTTAATCAATATTACTGGACATGTTCAGTGTGTTGAGCATCTTCTGATCAGACTCTTGTGTTTCAGGGCTGAAGGAAAGCTCTCGAATGTCTCACGCTGACTCCGCCCTCCTTGCTGACATCATGGATGAAGCCCGCAGGCAGGTGGGTGTGGTCTACAGCCAGGACAGCCAATGAGCTCCCACCACTACTGCTGCTCATTAACATAAAACTGTGAAACAGACCAATAAAAGACTTCTGCTGCTCTTTTTTTTTGAATGAACTCAGGCTCAGAATAAAACCGGAAGTTTAATACTGTAAATGTGTTTCTGATTAATTCTCCACCTAAACTACACAACATGATGCTGAACACACATTTTGGTTAAATGATAATATTTCTTGTTTCCCTTTGGATGCTTTAGTTCATAGTTGCATTAATGGAGCATTTATTTAAACAACAATTGCATCAAAAAAAAGATCATGGCACTAATGAACTCCTCTTGGTTTGTGCTGAGTGTCTGCTGTTTATTAGTGTGCAGATGCTCTTATATAAGTGACCTTGAGCTGAAACAAAGCCTGCATTCAGACAAACACTTCAGACCAGCTCCTATTAAAAACTGAAGACAAACTGCATAAGAAATGATCATCTGAACAACAACTTCCATTCATTCATTCCTTCATTTATTTTCAGCTTAGTCCCTTTATAAATCTGGGGTCTCCACAGCGGAATGAACCGCCAACTTATCCAGCATATGTTTTACACAGTGGATGCCCTTCCAGCTGCAACCCAGTACTGGGGAACTGAAAAAGAACTTAAGTTCAAATAATGAACATTGTTTTTTTGTTTATTCTTAAATAATATTTGTTTTCCCTTTTTTTTTTTACTGATTTCCAAAATATTTAATCTAAAAAAAATGTTTTCTTATTCTTGATGCATTTTTTTTGGACAGTATAAAAAGGATAGCTCTAGTCCCAAACATGAAAATCCTTTATCCAGGACAATAATGAAAAAGTCAATAACTCTCAAAATGTTCATTGATTTTTATTTTTCAGCTTAGTCCCTTTTATTCATCAGGGGTCGCCACAGCAGAATGAACCACCAACTTATCCAGCATATGTTTTACACAGTGGATGCCCTTCCAGCTGCAACCCAGTACTGGGAAACAGCCATACACATTCACACTCATATAAATTCCCCTATAGTGCATGTGTTTGGACTGTGGGGGAAACCGGAGCAAACCCACACCAACATGGGGAAAACATGCAAACTCCACACAGAAACACCAACTGACCCAGCTGAGACTCGAACCAGGGATGTTCTTGCTGTGAGGTCGCAGTGCTGAACACTGAACCACTATCACCCATCTAAAGATGTTTTCCCAGTTAAAATAAAGTTAACTCAATAATTAAAGTCCAACCCTTTATGACTTTATTCTGTTGAACACAAGAAGATATTTTGAAGAATGCTGGAAACTTGTAATCATGTTTTTCCTCGGTTGGAAGTCAATGGTTGCAGGTTTTCAGCTCTCTTTAATACCTTCTTTCAAAACTTACAAGTCAGGTTTGGAGCAAGTAAAACGTGAGTAAATTTTTCATTTTTGGGTAAACTGTACCCATTTAGACCATAGTTTGGCCCTGAAATGACACTTTGGCACTGTCCTTCAAACCACCTGGTTTTACTCATTTGTCAACAAGAAGCTTTTAAGAGTTTAATAAAATTGAGTCTGAACGTTTATGTGACTGGAGAAAGAGGATCCCTGATTAAAGTGGAATGATCCACCAACACAGTGGAGTTCAACGCTCTGTGGTAACCCCAGATTACAGTTTCTCTCACAGCACTGTTTACATTTACACAACAGTTGGTCATTTGTGCACATCACAGTAGCAGTTTCTCATTCCTTCCCACAAATGTCAAATGCTTTTGGACATGCACCTACTGCTTTCACACAACTCACTGCTGTTTATATCATCTGCTTATATCATGTCAGTCAAAATGAACTGAACCTGTGTATGCTGACTAGCCGTTCCATATACAAAAGTCCTCATTTCACTAGTGGAGTCATCACATACACACATGCTGAACTAGTGTCAAAACATGTCCTGCACATTTTATAACATTAAATTTTTTTTCTAACAGAAAATGTTTCCTTAATTGAACAATTTCATGAGTGATTTACAGACCTGTGTGTGTGTATGTTGGTTCAGTTCCAGTATGCACTGCGATATTGTTTCCAGTTGTGCACAGCTCCACCCAAGGGAAGTGTATGTTTGCTGTAAATAAGGCTTTATTTATTAATTTGCACAATGCTGTGAATACAGTAGAAATGTAAAGAGCATATATGGAGTAGAAATGTGATATATTCAGTGTCTTATACTCAGATACGTCACTAATGCAGTGATGTAGAACTGTACTGTAGTCTTCAAAGGGCTGTGCTAATAGTATACAGTGCTGTCTTGAGCATTTTCAGGACGTCTCACCAACATCTGACATTTTTGCATTGAAAACCATGTCCAGAGTAAACTGACAATGAAAACACGACAAAGCCATTTGAAATCATGTTCATAAACAACTCTTCAACTTGATCACACTGACACTTTCATTGACATCAATACTTTATTTTAAGGAATGAGCTGTTCATTTTGAGCAAGTGACTTGCTTTTTCCTGTTATCAACTAGGTTTTGCAGTTTGTACCAATTGTTTTGATAAATGCATGAACTGCTGTGCAAGTGTAAATAGTGATGTGCGAAATGCACCGAAGTGACTGAGAAAACCTGTAATAAAGGGACTCAGCTGAAGAGAAAATGAATGAAATGTAACTTACCCATGGCAACTTTAATGTAAAATAGTTTGTTATATTTACCTTCAGCCCACAGATCTCAACGAGATTTGGATGTTGGCCCTTTATACCAAACTGTTTGAGCACCCCTGATCTAAAAATTATGCCTTCTAAATATTATATGTCTCGCTACAATCCAACCTGCTGTTTAACCAGTTAAACTCTTTTGGCATTTCCACCTGGATTTTGCCTATCCAAATTTAAAAGCTTCCCAAATCCACATGCAGAGGTCTAAATGCAAAAATTTGGCATCATTTTAAAGAAAACCCTTTAAATTTTCATAAAACACTGTTTAAAGTGTTTAAAATGTCTGTATATGTTGACTGTGTTTTAATAAACACCTAAAAAAAAGAGGCGCTTTTTTATTTTTATAAACTCAAATCTTTGTACCTTTTAGGTTGTGTGTGGTCTAGCGTGCTGTAATTAATGTTGGTGGTTCCTGCACATGTCTGTAATCATAGGAAAACAGAAAAATGTCTCCACCATAATATATGCAGAAGTTATTGTATTCCAACTGATGAGAGGTGCTGTACAAGCCACAGGGAGCGATCATTGTTTTCATATTTCACTATTCTTTTGTTTGATCAAACATAATTCACTGTGTTTGGAGCACATCAGACATATAAAAGCATTACTTATGCACATCAGCTCAAAAACAGAGGAGAATGGCCCTGAAGCGCACAGCATAAGGCAAGAGATGACAGCTGTCTGTGCTATCTGGGGCTGCTTATTGATCATAAATGTATTGTTTTCACTTCTGCACCATGGAAACACCGCGATTCATTCAACAACTGTTTGATATGTGAATATAATTCAGTAAAAAGAATGCTAGAACCGTATGAGCACCGGCAAGAGCTTTCATTTGAGCTATAACTTGTACATGTGTCAGATGAAAAATATGAAAATTAACCTATGTAAAATACCCAGCTCGGGTATCCAAAATACTGTGTGTTTAAGTGTAAATATCTTTTGTACAGTAGAATAAAACCAAAGTGATGCATATGTGCATAAAATATAGATTCTACACTTTCAAACAAAACCACTTACAGGGGTCTGGTGCAATGCTAGCCCTTTAAATCTGAAAGCGAAAGTTGATGGTGTCACAGACCCAGTACCGGGTCAGTGGCGTTTAACTAGTTATCATCCAATAACTCAGGGCTTCTGAAAGTAACCAGGATAGCAAAGTCCACTAAAGGAGGTCAAGCCTTTTCATTTATGGCTCCTAAACTCTGGAATAGGCTTCCTGATAATATCTGAGGCTCAGTCACACTCTCTCAGTTCAAAACTAGACATTAGACTGATAACCTTAGCTTTTCTGATTGTAATGCAGTAATGTGCACCTTTTGTAAAGCTGTTTTGAAATCATAATTATTGTAAAAAGCACCATACAAATACACTGGAATTGATTATTAGTTTGACACAGTAGTTCTTAAAACACAGCCGAGTCTTACTAAATTGATCACCATTAATATATCTGAATGTAATAAATCAGCAGTGGAGTCCAGACAAGTGCTCGTCTCCTTTATTAATTCAGTCTCCAGTAATACAACACTTCAGAATGAGACTATAGATTACTCTTATAGTTAGTACATCTTGCACTCTAGCGACACAAAGCAGGTAGATCTAAACACACACTCTCATTCATTCATCAAACACACACACAAACACACACTCACGTGAGCAGCGGAGACGGGGTTATACAGCAGAGGATGCTGGGAATGATTAATATTCACCCCTCCTTTACTCCACAGCTGAAATGAGGCGGACGCGAGACATCCAAACATTTCAGAAAATATATGAATATATAACGATCTCGGGGTCGAGTGCAAACACACAATGTAACATCGTCAGGAGTGTGAACACAAATAAAAGCACACAGACAGAGAAACACTACTAATATAACCGTTACAGGTTACAGCTGATTGAGCATTCGCCACCCATCCCTGCGCTTCACCATGCGGACAGACAAGACACAAACCAGACAGACAGCTCGGGTTTCATGTGTGTGTGAGATAAACAGGAGATTATAGATGAATAAAAAAACAAAACAAGTGAGAACAACCAATCAAATATGAGGATGATGGGACACCAACCAATCAGGAGAGAGGATGATGATCCACTGACCAATCAGGGGAAGAAGATAACAGGGTGGTCCACTGGCCTTGTGTTTTCTGCTGGAGTGGGGTTTGTGTGATGTATGGAGGAGTGATGTATGAACAGCAGAGGGGTTTTAACGGTTTTACGGCACTGGGACGACACGCATGGTGTTGGTGTATCCAGAGCCGGGACGCCAGCCAGTCAGAACGATCACCACATCACCAGCCTTGAAGAATCCACGAGCTTTACCTGAGAGAGAGAGAGAGAGAGAGAGAGAGAGAGAGATGAAAAATGTGAAAACTATTTAAAATAAAAATAACAATTAAAATAAAAAAAGTGAGTTCGTTCTCTCTCAAACTATTTTTAAACCATTTCATGTTGAGTTGTGAAATTTTCTTCATTCTCTACTACTGCTTTTATGACAACTACTACTACAACAACATCAACGACGACAACAGCAACAACGACGACGACTACTACGACGACAACAACTACTACTAATACAACGAAAACTACTACGTTGACAGACTATGACGACAACTATTATGCCGACAACTACTACAACGCCGACTTCAAAAACTACTACAACGACTACAATTGCTAGTACTACTATTACTACTAAGACGACAACTACTACAACGACGACAACTACTACGTTGACAGACTATGACGACAACTATTATGTTGACAACTACTACAACGCCGACTTCGAAAACTACTACAACGACTACAATTGCTAGTACTACTATTACTACAACTATTACTATGACGACTACTATTACGACAACTACTATAACGATGAAGAAGAATACTACTACTACTACTACTACTACTACTACTACTACAACAACAACAACATGACGAAGGCTATTACTACAATGACTACATTTATTACTACGACGACTACAACTGCTACTTTGACATCGACTACTTCTATGAAGACAACTATTACGCCGACAACTACTACAACGTCGAAAACTACTACGAAGACGACTACAATTGCTAGTACTACTATTACGACAACTATTACTATGACGACTACTACTACAACAACTACTACGACTATGGACTACTACAATGACAACTACTACAACAAAAACTACTACTACAATGATGAAGAACACTACTACTATTAACAACAACAACTACGATGACGACGGCAATTACTACTACGACAACATTTATTACTACAACTACTACTACAACGACTACTTTGACATCAACTATTATGCCGACAACTACAACAACGACTTTGACGACTACTACAACGACAACTACTACTACAATTACTAGACAACAACGACGACTACTGCTAATACTACTACTACAACAACAACAACCACAATGACAACTACTACTACGATGACAACGACTACTACTATGACGACAACTATTATGCTACTAATACAACTACTAGACAACTACTACTACAACTGCTACTACTACTATTAACAACTACTACTATGATGACTACTATTACGGCTACTACTATTACAACAATTACTACTATTACGACAACTACTACAACCACAACTACTATGAATGACAACTACTACAATGATGAAGAATACTACTACGACAACGACTACTACTACTACGATGACGGCGGCAACTACTACATTTTACTGTGTTTAGCAATAGTCCCATAATTATGTCAAAAATGTAATTTCTCTGCATATTTGATTGTTTGCAAGGACACTTGAGTACCTGTTTTTATTTGTCAGCCTGAAGTAAAATGCTATATTTAGTGACTCGGTTGACAGTGAAACTGCAAATGAGCATCACAAACGTCACTCTACTAAAATACTTTAAAATGTATAAAACTACTTGATTTGAAGAATTTCATTGTAATTCTTGTTAACTAATCAAGCTTGATCTGCAATTTTAGCAGTATAATACAAATATTATCTTTTAGCTCAGTATGAACAAAGCTTTAAGGCTGAAATTAAACTTTAGCGCATATTTAGTTACTGTAAAGCAATCTGAAAATGTTGGGCATTCTGCAGAATTTAGACAACTTACCGACATCCATGGCGAAGTTGACCCTCAGGTCCACGTCCTCGGCCCACACATCATTAGATGGGCTGTTGTAGTATATGGGGAAAATACCACGGTAAAGATGAGCCTGTCGAGCCGTCTGTTCATTACGAGTCACCGCTAGGATTGGAGCGCGAGGACGATACCGAGAGATCAGATGCGCAGACCTGCCAAACACACACACAGACAGTCAATAAACAACATCAAACTGTGATTCTGAATGTTTCTAATTATTATTCTTTGAGACTCCAATTGAACTAAAAGCTGGATTCTGCTCTGTGCTGTCCTCAGTTCACACAAACACACATGCACAGACATTCAGGGTAAAAAAGGAGAATAAAGATCAAAAATTGCTCTTAATGAACACAGACAACATCAGCACCCCTACTTGATTTTTCTATGACAATTTGATAAATGACAACAGAAATAAATGATGTGTCTTCTGTGATGTTGATTTGCACTCAAGACAGATTTTTATAAAGTGAAAGACAAAGCATTGACTGTCATAATGAGTCAATTCCAGTAATTAAAGCTAAATAAATACCCCTGTATGATTTTTGTAAGCAACCCTGGACCAAAAAGTCATGTTAATCGTTTTTGAATATACAATCTAAAAGCTGAATAGATCTTACCATTGATGCATGTGTGTGTTATGATAGGAGAGTATTTGAAAATACTGGCAAGACAAATATCACCTTGCAAGTTGTCCAAATCAAGTTTTCAGCAAAGCATTGCATATTACTGATTAAAAATTAAGTTCATATATTTACATGAGGAAATGTACAACATTTCTTCATGAACATGATCCTTATATAATATTCTAATGATTCTTTGGCATAAAATAAAAGTGGAAAATAGAACTCATGTTAAACAGTGTATTTTCTGGCTATTCCTACAAATACACCATCATAAGATAGCAAGGAAATTAATTTAGATGCGTTTACAATTTGTAAATCTATGATGACATGACATTGCATTCACAAATTTACATAATTGATGCTTTTAAAATGAATGCATGTAAAAACACCTACAACGTTACAAAAAAATAAATGCACAATTAATCTAAAACAAATGCTGTAATTTAGCTTTATATTATGATTAAAAAAAAAACTATCCTGATAACTTTCCACAAGATTTAATATTACGAAATCCGGCTTGATCAGGGGTGCCCAAATGGTGTCCTGCAGATTTTAGCTCAATCTTGCTTCAACACACCTGCATGGATGTTTCTAGAAAGCCTAGTAATGTCGCGGTCACATTAGTGCAGTGGTTCTCAAACTGTGGTATATGTACCACTAGCGGTATGCGGATCATATGTACATGCTACATATATTTAAATAAATTATCAAAAATAATTTAAATATGAATATGATGACATGAAGCCTATATTTTCGAGGTCCAGGCAACATTTACAGATGCTGATAAACCTGGAGTTTTTTCTTTTTTTACTTTAAGAACAGTAACCTACCGTTTTTAACTTTTAAAAGCACATTTTAATTTAAATGTTCTTAATATTGGGAACTAATATGCCTCGTTTTTGAACTGTACAGAGCTTTAGCTGCTTTACTGGACCTAATATGCTATTGTATTTCAATACTGCTCATTATGGTGGTACTTGCAAAGACAACTTTTTTTCTGAGGTGGTACTTGATGTAAAACGTTTGAGAACCACTGCATTAGAGTGTGCATGCGAGAGTCTGTTGTATGACGCTGCGAAAAGGGGCGGGATTAAATAGGATGATTAGACATTTTAAAAAAAGCAAGCGATTGGTCCATGTTTTAAATTTCTGTACAGAGAGGTCATGTTTTGATTGTTTTTAATTGGTCTCACGCAATCATGCGATGCAATTTCGGAGTTTACCAAGCTTGAACTTTCCAACGCAGCGAACTGTGAAACTTGTCGCACAAGCTCGCGTTTATGGTCGGACGCATTCACGTGCGTATGAATGAAAGTCTATGGGGAGAAAAGTCCAGTGTGACCGCGGCTTAAGAGCTTCATTGGCTAGCCCAGGTGTGTCTGATTTGGGTTGGAATGTCACCAAGTGTCACCATTTAAAATTAAAGTGCAACTTTTCGCTTCTAAAGGTCTTATTTCTCATCGTCATAAATTTAAATATTAACATATGACAGCTGAGTGGAATCCAACTCGCACGTATTTTGGTCAGTTTAGAAACTTCGCTGTGTGAAAGTGAACCACACCAGGAACAACACTAACAATCTTAATCCCTATTTCGAAACAAAACAATTGATAGGTGTGAATGCACTCTTAAACCCACCACATCGCATTGGCTCTTCAATCTTACCTGTCCTGCTCTGTCTCTCTCTCTTCCCCTTACCTGCCGGTTTTGGTGAGTATGATGATGCCGCTGGCGCAGCATTTGAAGGAAGCCTCGACGGCTCCCACAGCGACTGCATCTGAAGGGTCACGGGTCAGAACAGAGGAGCGTCTCAGACCCTCAAACAGCTGCCGGTGGAAGGTGGCGGCCTCTGCCTCACGGGCAATCTGACAGCGCCATCCGATGGAAGGAGGATTACACACAATCACACCAGCAAACACTCAGACTGAGAGAAATACTGACACACACACAAACATGAATGCATTCACTAGTCCAAAATTTTCAAATAAATTTCTTTTTAGCATTAACTTCAATAAAAAAGACCAATTTTAAATGTAATTAAACTATATATACATCAAGTAAAATAAAAAGCATTTTAATTTTAACCCTCTAACTGTCAGTACCCCCTTTTGAACAGACGTTAAAATGATGCAAAGATTTCAATACATTTTTTAAATTATCTTTTAAAATACAAGAATCAAATCTTATATACATGCATGTTACAAAATAATAATGTTATTTTATTGCACTATAAAATAACTATTCAAAAGTAGGTTATAATTTAATTTAATCGTTTATTTCAGTGATTTTAATGGTGGATTTTCAGCTTTATTACTCTAATCTTCAGTTACAGGATCCTTCAGAAATCACTCTAATATCGTGCTATTATTATTAATATTACCAATTTTTAATATTACTATTATTAATATTACAATTATTATTATTATTAATAATGGTAATAGTAATAAAAGCAATAATGACTGAAGTAATAATTTCATTTGAAACTACACGTAATTAATAAATAAATATTTAATAAGTATTTACTCATTTAAAAAATTACATTTAATAAATGCCGCCTTTATGAACAAAACAATGTTCTATAAATTATTAAATAAAAACAATATAATAAAAAAAATAAAAAAGACCCCAAAATTGACCGGTAGTGTATGTAGCTTTACGACTAAGATGAGCAATCTTGTTGCAAAGTAATACATTACTATTGCTTAGTAACAGATAAAAAACTCAAGTTTCCATGAGAAAAAAAAAAAACACATTTTCTAAGCTTGCAAATGAAATAAAGCCAGTCAGGACTGTCATGCTATTATGGTTTAAAGTGCAAACGTCGCATAAGTGTAACAATAGCACCATTAACACACACAGACTTCCCAGGAATCTACTGGTAAACTGCAGTAAAAACATTATGAGTGAACAGAAATAATAATAATAATAAATAAATAAATGTTACTGTAATTTTTCGAAATTAGGAACACTATTACTGTAAAAAGAATTCTGCGTTTACACACTGGAGAATCCCATCAATTTACTGGTAAACTCAGTAGATTTTACAGCAATGGGGTATATGCACAGCTAGTGTTTTTCAGCCAATGATAAACTTCTGGTGAAAGGTTTATGCAACTTCAATTTCACAAGGTTCCTTTTACAGCATCAATGTAGTAATGTATTTGCAATACATTCAGTTAAGTAGACTTAAGCATTCCTTTAGTTGTTAAACCGCAAAACGAGGTGAGACTGTGTAAATTCTAGCTTCGTCAGTTCCAGCAGGCAAGAGCAGAAACTCCATTGAAAATTCATTCATTCATTTTCTTGCCGGCTTAGTCTCTTTATTAATCCTTGGTCGCCACAGCGGACTGAACCGCCAACTTTATATAGCATATCTATCAGGCAGTGAAGATAGCTGATTTTTAAAGAAATCAGACCTTAAACGTGGCAATTTTATAAAGGAAAGACAGTTCACCAGAAGCACTGAGGCTGGCTGTCTGAAATTAAAAGTCTGTGTGAATATACCCCATTTACAGTGTGAAAGAGGCTAATGACAGTTAGGGGCTTAAAATAAATTTTACAATTTTTTTTATTATTTTAAAATAAGAAAAAAGTAGAATTTTGTATTGAAATCATCTTTTTTGAGGTTATATCAATGGACGTGCATTAACATTCACAGTGTGTATGTCTAATTTCTCTCCGTCTTCAATCCTCTCCTGTCCCTGCTCTACTCCTGACTGTGACGGATCTGCCTTTGCACAGTTTCTGCACACCATCGATCCTACCTGCCGGACCCAGTGAGCACTATAAACGCTGAGGACAGGATTTTAAAGGAGGCCTCCACTGCCCCGATGGCGATGGCCTCGGCGGGGTCGGTGGAGAGTGGCAAACAGCGCCGCAGGTCCTCAAACACCTGCCGATGAAACATGGCAGCCTCTGCCTCCCGAGCGATCTGATGCGGCCCGTCACCAGAACAAACACACACACCGGTGCAAAACACACATACACACGAGGAGAGGGAGGTGTGGGGAGATCAGGTGTAAGATCCGAAAAAGAGGGGAGAGACAGAAGAGAAAAGAGGAACACAAAAAGGATGAAATTAGTGCAGGTGTTAGTTCAGAAGAGAAGATTAGTAGAAACAAAACAAAATGAATATTAAAACACATTCAGACTCATATAAATGCAAATTAAGATTAATTAGATACAGCTAAACCACCACCATTACTATTATAATATGGATGTGAACTAAAGCCGTGGTGAGAAATCAATGCATTGTGAGAATTTGATAGATTGAGATTTTCTGAATGCAATCCGATCATCTCGAATCAATTCTGAGCTTAGTTAACCAACAGATGGCGCTGTTTGCTTTAAACAGCCTCCAATTTAATAAACCGAACTTCATTGATAACTATTTTAGGTACGAGTGGCATGTGTAACCCAAATGCACAAGCACTCAGTTCAGACACATTTGAATAAAATGTGGTTAAAACAATACCTAGACAATAACAGTAGGAGGTTAAAACCTAGCCTAGAGCGCCATCTGCTGTTTAAAAAAAAAGTAGCCATGAGCACTGTCCGCTAGAGGTCTGCATTACTGCGGCTGTACTGTGGGAACAGCGGGACCTGATCAGATTTCTTGCGGCACGGGAATAATTTTCCAAATAAAGCACGGGAGCGGTCGGTAACTGGTGTAATTTTGGACTCGAGCAGGCGGTCTAACAATATCGTTCCCAACTCCAGAGCGAGCGAGCATGGGTATGTATGCATGTGTGAATGAGACAGCGTGATGCTGCGTTTAGCTTGTTTGTTGCTGTCTCTGTGTGTGTGTGTGTGTGTGTGTGTGCGAATAAGAGAGAGCGAGATCTTTGTGCTATTTGTGCGTGTATGTGTGTGAATGAGAGAGAGTGTGATGATGTCTGTGTGTGTGTGTGTTTATACAGTGTGTTATAGGCTGTCTGGACTCTGTATAGCTGGGTGGTTTTCGGTTTTGTCCTCCCTCCGCCAATTAGTGGGAGCGGGCGCGGCGGGCAGAAAACAGAGCGGGTCGGGCATCGGGAAAACGAATGCTGAACTAAAGCGGGAGCGGTCTGGTTCGGACTAAAACCTGGTGGGCGCGCGCGAGAGCGGGATTTAAAATTTAGTCCCGCGCAGATCTATACTGTCCGCTGTTAAACACTAGCCTAGAGCAGAGGTTCCCAAACTTTTCAGCCCGCGACCCCCAAAATGACAATGCCAGTGATTCGAGACCCCTCAATATCCTCTAAGGTGGTTATAAATACAGAAACTTTGCATGTAATGGCGCACACACACCAATAGACGCAAGTATATTCTTCGTTTAATTTTTTTAATGTATGTCAGTGCTGTAAATGGGCCAGAAGGTTTAATCTGGTGTTATAAAATCAATCTGCTGCATCTGACACCACTGCTGTCTTTAATATAATGCAATTACCCCAGGGGTCGCGATCGAATAAGTAGAATAGAATAAGTAACTATAAGCTACAGTAACTATATTAGTATATAGTAACAATAAACAACTATTTTTTTCTCTTCAGTAGGTTATGGATCAAAAATGGTAACTCTTATGGTTTAATAAAAATAAGTTGATTTTTGGAAATCACCAGGCGACCCCCCCTTCATTGTCCCACGACCCCTCGGGGGTCCCAACCCCCACTTTGAGAACCACTGGTCTAGAGGGCTGTCTAATGGTGCATTCAACCATACACGGATGAAGCATCAAGCACGAGTGATATACATGTTGAATCATTTAATACAAAGATGCAAATAGACATCCTGCGGCCCGATTCGCACAAATAAAGCAGCGTGAATTGAGCATTTTGTGTGTTTGACGTGGTTCGCTCAAGTCGGAAAATCTGAACAAGTTAACCAATCAGACGCTTTCACTTATGGGGCGTGATTATGACGGTGCTTGTTGTCGATGTACCAAGGGAAAATCCTCTTGCCGACACCAGACAACAGCTCATCAAACTGGGCTCGGCTCAGTCTGAAGCACAGCTGGAAGCCTCCATCATCCAGGTATAGTTTCTGGAGGAGTTGATGAACTCGCAAAACTGGGTGCACCTCTACAAAGGATGTAGTAGACTCAGACACAGTGCTGAATGAATCTACACGGTTTATCAGCCTTCCTAAAGCACAGCTAGCCTCTCAATAAAATGCATGTTAGACATTTAACATTAGCAAATAAACTAGTTATCGGGCAGACAGAAAGCCCTCCCATGATGCAATTACGTCTATCGTTACGTGAATTTGACACGTGAATGAAGCAAGTGAACTCAAAATGTTCACGTTATCCATTTACGCGCAAATATTGCGATTTATTATAGCATGCTGCATCTGGTGTGAACACAGCATCATGCTAAACATTAGCCTGGAGTGCCGTTTGCGGTAAAAAAAAAAAAAAAAAAAAGCTGAGCATCTTCTGCTGCTTAAAAACTAGCCTAGAGCGCCATCTGCTGGAAAAACTAGCCTAGAGCATTGTTTACTGCTAAAAAATACTAGTCTTGAGCTCCATTTGAAGTTCAAAACTAGCCTAGAGTGCAGTCTACGGTTTAAAAAATAGCCTAGAGCGATGTCTGCTGTTGAAAACTAAGCTCAGATTTTGCGTCACGATTCTCTTTGTAATGCATTCTGATAAATAATCCTCAAAATCGCAAAGCATCAATTTACCACCACAATTCTAAATTAAACAATGACCACTCGAGTGTACATGAAATGGATGTGCGATATCAGGACTAGAGAAATTGATGTCATGCAAAATGAAGTGCTTTAAAAAAAGGTCAGAATAAAAAACAATTTTAGAAAAATGACTAAAACATGCAAGTACAAACAAAGGAGAGACAAGCATGCAGATTATCAGAATTTCAAGAAAACACAAGATAAAGTTTATTGTTTAGCTGCATTTTCCAGGAGTTAACAGCCACATATGAGTGATTTCTGGGTAAACGTGACTGCTAACTCAAACATGCCAACCTTGAGCACAGCGCAGAGCACACGGATGTGAAAAAATGTCCTACGCTCAGACAGAGAGAATAAATCAAATGTTAAAATGGATATGAGCTTCAGTGAAGGCTGTTGTCTGAAACTGACCCTGACACAACTGAGACGAATAAGACTAGCTAGTGAAGACAAAACACATGCGTATGAGAGACAAAAGTGATGAAGGATGCTGCAGCGTTAAAGAAATATTACGGGTTAAATACAAAACATGCAGTGGGATCCATACGTCAGCGTACAATGGGTCAAATTGGATTATGGTACACAAATTGATAAATCACAATAAAAAACAATTTGAAAACTTATAAATATTTATATACATATTTTGTGTATGATTTATTTTTCTTCCACTTTTGACTTATTTTACTAGAACAGAAATGTTTCGGTAAACGTTACTAAAATTTCAACAACTTTAAAATTCACATGGATTTTTCAGGCTGCTTTCACACCTGTAGATCGATTGTTTTGTTTCAAAACTGGGATTAAAATTGTTACGATGTTTATTTTTGTTCCTAGTGTGGTTCGCTTTTACACAGTAAAGTTTAGTAAAGTAACAGACCAAAATAGTTAAAACATGTCACACGCGAGTAAACTTTCAGTGTTAATTTTCGGTTCCACAGATTCCGCTCAGCTGTCATGTCTCTATTTTAATCTATAATAATAAGCAATAAGACATAAGCAAAAAGGTGCACTTTAATTTTGACACCCACAGACATTACCACTAAAAATAAATCAGAGAGGTCAGACTTATCATACAAGGCCTCATTTTAGTTTTGTAAAAATTTATTTATTACATCAATCAATCAATCGAAAAACATTGGCCAGAATACTGCATAAACTGAGACCACAATTAAATCATGAAGCAGATCAAGGATGATCTTAACTTTTGAGGTGTCAGTGCAGAAATAAATAAATCAATAGACCAAATACAAAATATTTTAAGATTTAAATAATGGAAAAATTATCAGATGGTAATTTCGGTATTGGTTCGTTGGATCGTATTGCTTTCTCACTACAACCGATCTGCTCCAGAGCTCGTTTGTGTCGAGCCAAGACCACCTCATTCAGGTGATCTCGGACCAGTGGATTTGGCTCAGATCTGAGAGCGATTTCGGGTTTCACATATGCTAAACGTACCATACTAACTGGGCAAACGAGACCGGTTGCAAAACAGAAGTCTTGGTGTGAAAGCACCCTCAAATTAATATTTGACTCAGTGTTGCAATAAGAAAAAAATGCATTCAATTAGAAAAGGACAACACTGTTTATAAAAACAAATTTGACTTTACTTTTCTGAATATTTCAAGTGCAAGCTTCACATTTTGGCTTAAAAATCTACCCCAGATCTCCACTGAATAGATTAATTTCAGCAAACAAACTCAGTAAACGGATCTTAAAAGGGACTATTCATCCAAAAATGAAAAAATGTACCCAATATTTAATTACCCTCAATTGGTTCCAAACCTTAAGAGTTTCTTTCTGCTGTTGAACACAACACAAGCTACTTCGAAAGATCACGGAAACCTGTAACCATTGACTTTCATAGTGTTTTTTTTTTCTACTATGAAAGTCAAAGTTTTCAGCATTTTTTGAAGTATCTTCTTTTGTGTTTAACAGAAGAAAGAAACTCAAACAGGTTTGCTACAAGTAAATGAGTAAAGAGTACATTTTGGATGAACTCTCTCTCTTTAGGTTGCATTTATCCCATAAAATTCCTTCAGCATTTTTTTTTTTTAGAAGAGTAAGTAATGAGTGAACACATGAGTGAGGGAAGGGTTGTCTATCTAACAGTGTTAATGTGTGTGTGTGTTTTTGTGTCAGTAGATGGCGCTCTCACCATGTGCTGTGTGCGGACGGCCTCCAGAGGATAATCTCCTTTAGCGGTCTCTCCGCTCAGCATAATGCAGTCGGCTCCGTCCAGAACTGCATTGGCCACATCACTGCCCTCCGCACGTGTAGGACGAGGCTTCTTGATCATGCTCTCCAACATCTACGACATGCATGAGTTCACAACAACATCATTTACTATGGACTGCACAATCTATTTTTTCAGCATTGATATCGCAATGTGTGCATTAGCAAGTCACATCGCAGGATATGTTGCTTTGAGTTATAGTTGATCAGCACCACAGTAGGGTATATGCCGAAGCATGCTAATAGGACTTTTAATTTGCCAGTAACCTGGGTTAAGCGCTTCCGGTCAACTGTACGCCAATGCAAAAATTGGCGCATTTAAGGTCAGTTTTCTTTAAAAGTCAGCGATCTCCACTGGCTGAGTGATATCCGATATAAAGTGGGTCTCAGATTGTACAAGAAGCACTGCATTACATTACATTTCCCCCCGCCATGTCTTTGTAATGAGCATTTATTTTACCCCAGTATATCCAATGGAGCTTCTGCGCTATCCTGCTGATTCTGACGGGTAAACGGCATTTTGTCTCGTTTTACGCTTGAGCAACTAAATGAATGCCAAAGCTTTTTTTAACTAAATGTATTTTAATTACATTACAACATTGATGCTGTAAAAGGAACTGTATAAATTAGAAAAAAACTCACAATAACAGATCACCGGAAGTTTATCAGTATGGGAAAAACACTAGCTTGACATATACCCTATTGAGATATGCATGAGATTACGCTTAATCAAGCTTAACCAAAACAGGAGCGAATGTTTATCATTTGCATGTGTTTTAAAAGCATTACAAGAGAGATTGAAGCATTCAGGAACAAAAAAGTACAATATTTGCAACTTTAATAAAACATTTCTCCTTAATAGATACAGTTTTTTACATTTTACATTACAATTGATTATATGATTTCTATATCTAAATACTGTTTTAATCCAGAAATTACCCTTTGTTTTACTTCATTCTTTGCTTTATAGCATTTTCTTTTGCTAGCAATTTGTCCATGATTCATTCCCCTACAAAAATCCCCATAATCAGTCTAAATTCAAGATTTCTTTCCAAAAAAACTACTGCACAATATACTTGAAAAACTATTCATGACTGCGAGGAGTCTTGTTAAAGGTAATTAGTTATTTCTCTATGCCTTACATGAATATATATATATATATATGCACACTCATAAACTACAGCAGCATCAAACAGACATCTGTTTTTTTCATCTGAAAGTTAACATTAATGAAAGCAAAACATTGGGATGGGGGGTGGGTCTAAATTTCAGACTTATATATTTGTTGTTCTATAATCTTTATGTAGCTTACATGAATTAAAAAAAAAGCTTAATTCAGCTAACAATTCCATTGATTCACAAAGGGTTCATACCAGTTATTCTCAGATCACATGCTCTTGTACATTTTATAAAATTATTAAAAAACTAGGACTGCACAATTAGAAAAATCTGGCATTGCAATATTTTGTTTTTCTGCGATTATATATTGACTACAATTTCAGCAGATGATGCTGGAAAATTGTCATTTTTGATTTAATGGTATAGTCCTGTAAGAGAGTGCATCTGCATAACATATAAAAGACTCTACACGCATAGATAAATGCAATAAAGTATAAAAAAAAACGATACAAACAATAAATTGTTTTCCGAGGAGTCTAACTGTTTTCAGGTATAGAATAATTAAATGTGAAATATTACTGCATAATCTTCCCTTTATACATAATTTATTAAAATAAATGAAGTTGTAATTGGTACAATTTATTAGGCCTAAATGCTTTAAGATCCTCATTCAGTCACAAACCTCAAAAACACATGCAAATTATCAATTATAAACCAGAGTCAGCATTTCATATCCTGCAATGTGACCATTGTGAATGATCACACTGCGGTATCAATGCTGAAACATTATATTGCGCATCCCTAATAAACATCTAATAATTTTCTAAACAATATTGAACATTTAACAATTCTGCCTTCAATAAAAACCTCCTAGATGATGTTTTTTTTTTCTTATAAATGCGAGTTAATATGGGGGTGTATTGTAGGGTATGGGGTGTATAGTCTGTTGACCTGTGTGGCACAGATGATTGGCTTTCCTGCCTTGTTGCAACGACCAATCATCATCTTCTGAGCCAGAAACACCTTTTCCGTGGGGATTTCAATTCCTAGATCACCACGAGCCACCATGATGCCGTCGCTGGCCTCCATAATCTCATCAAACCTGACAAACAACGATGCATTAAAATCAGAAACATAAAATGTATAATAATAATAATAAATAAAACAAAACACATTCAAACGATCAAACATCTCTCACATACATACAATCCTCCAATATTTACATTTACTTTCTATTGTTATTTTTACTATTCTAAGATTATTATACAACTATAAGCCAAAAGACCAAAATCAACTGTTTAAGGATTGAATGCCTGAACTTGATCGAATGACATATCACACCAGAAACCTTCGTGCATCGAGGATTCAGGTCTGCAAAATGTAATGTGCTTGAGGGTTAATAATACTTCATATGTAGTTTGAGAAAGCGATATAACCCACTGACCTGCGCACTCCCTCATGGTTCTCCAGCTTGCTGATGATCTTGATGTTTTTGCCCTTTTCTCCCAGCACTTTTCGGACTGCCTGCACATCAGCGGCCTTGCGGATGAAGGAGGCGAAGATCATGTCGACTCCCATCTCCACACCGAACTGCAGATCCTTGATGTCCTTCTCTGAGACTGCAGGCAGATCCACTGCGGCTCCCGGCAGATTCACACCCTTCTTACTGCCCAGAGATCCTCCATTCTCAATCTCACAGATCAGATAGTCAGACCCTGAGCAAAGAGGAGTGATTTTTTTTTACATTTATTTAAATAATAATAATAAAGCTATTTTTAAATTATTTATTTTTTAATTAAATTTATCCTTTTTTTTGTATGTACAGATTCATTTTTTTTACTTGCATAAATTAATTTGTAAAATATTTATTACAACACTATTATGTTCATTATTCATGTAATACTGTGCAATAAAGCTCATTTAAATTTAGAGTGATAATTTTATTCAACAATGTCTTGTTTATTAATTATACCCATTAATTTCCCAATACATTGATTTTTTTTTTACATCTGATCCATTAATTATACATTTTTTAAATAATTGATTTGTTTGTTATTTATTCATGTAATACTGTGCAATAAAGCTCAATTCATTTATAGCAAGTGATAATTTTAATAAATGTTATCTTATTTATTAACTATCCATTTATTTTGTTGTATAAAGTATAGATGCATATTTTTACTTGCATAAAATAGATCTGTAAAATATTAATTAAATAATGCTATCACATCAATAATCAAACAATGTTTTAGTTCTTTTAGGTGTTCCAATATTATAAAGATGTCCAATTAACGTAATTCTGCTAGTATTGTTTAGCCATTTTCAGTTTGTACACATTGAAAAACACTTTACATACATTTTTCTGTTTAAAACAATAACCTTGCTCCATTTAAAAATTATACAGAATAAAAGAACGTGTGCATGTGTGTGTGTATACACACACGTCCTTTTATTCTGTATAATTTTTAAATGGAGCAAGGTCCTATATGTGTATATAAATATATATAAATATATATATATATATATATATATATATATATATATATATATATATATATATAAATATATATATATATATATATATATATATATATATATATATATATATATATATATATATATATATATATATATATAAATATATATATAAATATAAAAAAAAAAATATATATATATATATATATATATATATATATATATATATATATATATATAAAATAAATATATAAAAAAAATTAATATATATAAATATATATATATAAATATATATTATATATATATTTATATATATATTTATATATATATATATATATATATATATATATTTATATATATATATATATATATATATAAAAATATATATATAAATAAATATATATATATATATATATATATATATTTATATATATATATATATATATATATTTATTTATTTATATATATATATATATATATATAAATAAATAAATATATATATATATATATATATATATATATATATATATATAAATATATATATATATATATATATATATAAATAAATATATATATATATATATATATATATATATATATATATATATATATATATATATAAATATATATATATATATATATATAAATATATATATATATATATATATATAAATATATATAAATAAATATATATATATAAATAAATATAAATAAATAAATATATATATAAATAAATATAAATAAATACATATATAAATAAATATAAATAAATATATATATATATATATATATATATATATATATATATATATATATATATATATATATATATACATATATAAATAAATAAATAAATATATATATATATATATATATATATATATATATATATGGTGAAGAACTAGTTAGAATACGATAATTGTAAATACTAATGAATACCTTGGATTTTACTAAAGTCATCGGTGGTGTAATGTAACATATGTGTAAAAACTACAGTAATTGAGTAATTTGTTTATATTACTCTTGTTGTATTACTACATCATGAATGAGTTGCTTTCCCACACTTTAACCAGAAGAGGTCCTCATCGAGCTCTGATTTAGAAAGCTTCAAGTAACGACCCTTTTTTCTGACACAATTGTGTCAAGCGCTTTAGTGGTTCAGAAAGCTTCATTTCACCATCACTAGTTGGCGCAAATTACATTTGATAAAGATTCTTCTTTACTTAAGTTTACCCAAAATGTCTTTCTGATGGCAAAAGCTGAAATGTTATATTTAATGGATGGGAACGATCTTCAATAATGATGTGCTTTCGGTTTAATTCCCATTAGATGAATTTCACCCTCTGCTATTAAAATCCAGCACTCACCGATCTGCAGCACCTGGAGAGAGATGAGTCCGTCATCGATGTAGACTTTACTGCCCACCTCCACCACCTTGGTGATGTTCTTGTAGTCCAGCCAGAGGGTATCTTCATCACAGTTCTCCATGAAGGAGTCATCTAAGGTCACCTTGATCTTATTTCCCTTCTTCAGCTCCACCTCAGCTGTGCCACTCTGCACACACAGACAGGGAAAGAGAGTTTTGAGTTTATTGCCATATCAGCTTTTCTGGTTATGCAATGGCGAAAAAAAATAAAATAAAAAAATAAATAAATAAAAAAACGATCAAACAGATCAAGTTTGCCACATTTTATAAATTTAACTTTTCTATAATTCTACAAAAATATATTTTAACAATAAAAAGTCATTAACAGCAATAAATACATTAGATAAAATACATAAATAATAATAATAATAATAATAATAATCTAAAACGGTTTAAGATTTACTTATGTTAAATTTTTTTTTTACAATTTTGGAAGGATTCACATTTTCAAATATTTCATTTAAAGTCTCTCCAGATGAACATTTTTGTCTGATAATTAAAAATAGGGCATTCCTCAAGTATGTTTAACAGTTTGGTTTCTGATGCAATATTGACATTTTGCACACAGAAAGAGAAATGCACATTTGCACTAAAAAAAAAAACTAATTGGCCAGTGAAACTATGCATCTCAAAAGCAGTCTGGTGAAATTTCTGGGTGCTTTAAAACCATTTACTTTTAATCTATACACTGATTTAGTTGCAGCAAGTTCCTTTAATATAAGCAATTAATTACTAATTACATAATTCAAACTGTATTTAAAAATCACCATGTGTGAAAGCTTTAATTATTAAGGAAATTACTAGACTTCATACTACTTAAAATTGTTATAAATTGCAATGTACAGGCAATAGAAATTAAACAATATCTGCACCATGTTTGACTCGAGTTTAATTTTAAAAAAATTAAGTTTAAGTTAAAATTTAAGTTGAACAGAATTAATTTACTTTCCCAAATTAACCATTTTAATGACTCATTACATCATTAAAATTACTAGACTAAATTGTTATAAATCTCATTGGACAGGCAATAGAAATTAAACAACATCTGGGCCACATTTGACTCAAGTTTAATTAAAACTAATTTAATGCTTAGCATTTAAAAAACAAAATATTCTTTAGTTAAACCCAATTACTCTGCAAAAAATTTATTAAACATTATAATGCATGCAAACCATTTCATAAATACTAATTCACTAATTTCTTACTCTTTTCTAAGCATGTGCAGTGATTTCATAAATTTGAGCTGCTTTAGCTGAAAAACTAAATTATGCAAAATATATGCCTATGACAAAAATGACTTGCTTCACTAAATTACACAGAGCTGTGAACATTTATTTAAAGCAAGTATATAAGCAACTAACTAAAACCTAAACATGAACAGTAATGCCTTACTTTCCAGTGAATAGAGCATTTAAAAATGACACTAATTAGTCACTTTGTAACCATTATATTAAACACAATAGTAGTACACTACTACTATTTTGATCCAGTATCATTTTTGTTCGAAAATGTAATCCATATCTATTCCCTACCCCGAAACCCAACCATAAATATACATTATTCCCAAAATTAGAGGGGAATAATAGCTGGATGACACTCAGGTAGAAGTGCATAAACCTAACCGTAAGCCTAAACTTAAACAGTAAACCCATCCCTTAATTCTGATTGGCTGATTGGAATGTTGTTCCAGGATCAATTCAGGAACACGTTCTTCCTGGCGATGCAACCAAAGCAGCTGCAGTATGTGTGGTAAATGAGTAAACTCACCCCTTTAATGAGCCCAGTTCGGATTTCTGGTCCTTTGGTGTCGAGGGCGATGCCCACTGGCCTGTACTGGATGCTGCCCGGCTCAAAGCTGGCACAAGCCTCACGTACATTTTTAATAGTTTCTCCATGATACTGAAACAAAGAACGAATCAACAATGAGAAACACTAACATTAGAAAAGGAAATCACTTCAAGTGTGGGTAAAGTGATAAAGTGTGTTCAGACGCTTTTAGACAAGAGGACCTAAAATTTGATTGCTAAAAAAGCCAATTAAAATAAGGTATGAATTTCCTTGAACAGTAGGCAGGACTCTGCTCTCAAAATCCTGAATTTAAAGCCGTAGTGTGTAGTTTCAGTCAGTAGAGAGCGTATATTCATAACAAACGAAGGCATATTTTGATGCAGCGTGACCGTGTGGAATCATGGGAGTTGTGGTCGTCCTACAGGACTTCTGCAGAAATCATGTTGACAAGTATTCACCGCTTATTATCATGGTAGTATGAAGTAGGTCTCCACAATATATCGCTTCAGCATAGTCATTGCAATAAGCGAATATGCAATTTTGAGTTGTGATTATGATTAAACAGGAAATTGTTTAATAGCAATAAAAAATAAACAAGTTGAACCCTACTCCTGTGAACAAATGTAAGGTATGCGACTATCAAATTTCAAACTAATTTAAACTATTTGTGCACAACAAGTTATACAATTTGTAGCTTAAACAAAGATGAATTGTATTTTTTATTGCAATAAAGACTATACAGTGTTATTTTACATTAGGTTAGTGTTATTTTGCATTTGAACTTAATACTTTATGGATTTCTGGATGTTTTAAAAGTATTATTTCATTTGTATATTTATGTTATTGTGTCCATTATTGCTTGTAATTTATCATCATTATTTTACTTTATAGGGCGACACGGTGGCGCAGTAGGTAGAGCTGTCGCCTCACAGTGATAAGGTTGCTGGTTCGAGCCTCAGCTGGGCGTTTCTGTGTGGAGTTTGCATGTTCTCCCCGTGTTCGCGTGGGTTTCCTCCGGGTGTTCTGCTTTCCCCTGGAAGTCCAAAGACATGGGCTATAGGAGAATTGGCTAAAATTGGCCGTAGTGTATGTGTGTGAATGAGAGTGTATGGGTGTTTCGCAGTGATTGGTTGCAGCTGGAAGGGCATCCGCTGCGTAAAACTTATGCTGGACAAGCTGAGGGTTCATTCCGCTGTGGCGGCCCCGGATTAATAAAGGGACTAAGCTGAAACGAAAATGAATTATACTTTATAATAAACACTCGCTACAAATTTATCACAATGTAAAATTATTAATAAATTATCTTATGCAATTTTATTAATATCACAATATATAAAAATCACAGAAAAACAAATTACCCCTGTCAGTTTTTTTTTATATATATATCGAACAGAGAAAGACTTATAGAAACGAAACGAGAGAAATCCTGATGCAATTGCTGATGAGAGAAAAGGGCAATGTGTGTGACGTGATTAGCATGAAAACACACCCAGTCTCACTAGTTAAAATTGCTTATTTCTCAGAATTTGAATTCTTCCCATTTCTTCCCATCATATGCAAGTCAAGAAAAAAAAAAAAAACACAACACTGCAGGGCTCAACAATAAGGACTGCCTGGTGGCCCAGGGCCAGCGCGAGAGACGCTTGGGACAGTAGACAGGATCATTACTGGCCCGATTGGGACAGTGCCGTCACTAACATTTAATTTGTCTGCGACTATTTCAATTACGTGCATTAAGTTTGTGCTTTTAAGTCTTTAAACACCCCCTTCTCAATGAAGTCGTAAACACCATATTGCTTTCCGGTTCCGCTTATCTGATTTGATGTTTTGAGCATGCTATTTTTTTCCACAACCTGGGAACAACCAGTACAGAGAAGAAACGGCAACATGGTGGCAACATCAAGTTATAAAGGCTCCTACACACTGGGGCGTTTTTAGTTTGCGTTTATCGGCAGCGTTTTACGAGACGTTTTTCAGTGTTCAAACCCAAGCGCTTTTCACTGGCGTCAAGCTGAAGAGTATGCTAAATCACTCTTTTGACGTTAGATGGCGCTTTCACAACTTTAAGCTTCTGACATCCGCTTATAACACAGGAGAAGAGGAGGAGAGGAAGTTCACACGTTTGTTTATAAAGTTACTGGTGACTCGAACAAGCATCGATGGTTCAAGCAGCAGCTCCAGCTGTAGTGATGAAGAAGTGATTATTGTTCACAGAGCAATAAGCGGCTAGACGTTCATATCGCCTCTGGGCATCTTCTTCAATGTGCGCTCGCATTGACAGTTTTGCGCTTGAGCGCCTCCAAGTGTTGCTTATTGTAACTCCCGCCGTGCGTCAAAACAAAAAAACAAACATGAGGCGTTTTTTTTTTTAATGCTGCTTTTGCGCCTGCTGTTTTGCGCGTTGGTGTGCACAATCACATTGACGCCCTTTATTTAGTTACGAGGCGTTAAATGTCGACGGGAAACACGAGCAAAAAACGTCTCTGTGTGCACGGGCCTTTAGGCTAAAAGAAAATAACTGTTTCTAACGTTTTATAAGCAGACATTTACGTGTGAACGCGACAATAAAAAATGAAGTGATGTTTTGCACTGTTTGCCCACAGTCAGCCCCCCTTTTGTTAATTATTTTGAACCGCAATAAAACACCTCCACATTTTCCAAACTGCTCTTTTTGTTTGCATAACACTTTTATTAATGTGTTTTTTTAAGTATTGAAATTCTAGATTCACAGACTTTATTTTTGACGCATTGTTTTAAATATGCGGCTGAAAAATAGCTATTAACTTTTTTTTTTTTGGTGTGGCCAGTCAAAATTTTGGCAGGGCAAGTAAAAATTGAAACCACTGGCCCGATCAGACCATTAGAAAAAATCCATAGCGTTGAACCCTGACTGTTCTGTTGGTTTTCGACTATTTAAAATGAACCAATCTTAAACGCTGTGCCTTTAACTACACTACTCAGCAGTATGTGCATTAGGGGTGTCACGATTTAGATTTTTAATCGAAATCGATCGAAATTTATGCTCAATTTTGATTATCGAATCAAAAAATAGAATCGTCGATGCTGCCACGCCCCCATGTCAGCTTGGCTTGCCAAGCGGGAACAAAACATGCTTGTTGAAGTGCTTGTTAAACTGCAGAAGCAGGAGACCCGTCGACAGAGCTTAAACCCTCTCCTCTTTCAATGAAGTCGCCAGAGTTTAAGCATTTTGGATTTCCAGTGAGTTATGTTGACAACGTTCGTGTTGTCGACAAAAAAAAAAAAAAAAACACAGTTTTGCAAGCTCTGCTATGTACGTATTACGTAGGGTTCGTACGATAGACAACACTGGCATCGCGATCCTCCGCCAGCCCCCGTTGCAAATCCGCTGGCGAAAAGTACACACTCAGGCCCTGTTTACACTGTCTTTGTTTTTAAATGGCATTTTAGAACGACAACGATTTGACATCCACAGTGGCGTGTAGCATTTCTGAGCAGCCCTCCTTCCTCTCTACCTCTGAAAATGCACATCACGTGACCACACAGACACAGACGCTCACAAAGCCATGCGCTCGAGACAGCAGGTCCAGGCAGTCAGAGGACGGCTTCAATCTTTCACTCACTTGTACTCAGTCATTTTAGCGAACACCTCAGATACTGTTGGCTGGTTTCTGTTGGTTGTGCGTCTTTTTTACCGACGCCATTATAACGACACAGATTACTGCCTATTCACGAGTCCCGCAGAAAAAGTGATTGACAGGTGGTAATTATGTGTGTATCTTGCCTTTATTCATTTACTGTATGATTTTTTTATGGGTAAAACAAAGACCATGCAGGTCAGGTAGTTTAAACGGTAGGCTACAAATAATTAATTTCTCATTAATTAATTAATTATTCATAATCGAAAATTGAATCGAACCTTTAGAATCGAAAATGTAATCGAATCGAGGATTTGGAGGATCGTGACACCCTTAATATGCATTAGTCTTTTCAACGCCTTTCAGCTAAACCTCTCTAACATTTCTGAAATGCTTAGAAACAACTCTGAGAATTATATTCACCAATACTTTCAAACGCACCATAAATACCTCTAATGGAAATGGGTTTAGTGTAACAGCTGACGTTAAACAAGTGCACTTGAACATCTCTCAGCAGCATGATAATTATCTGATGGCGAGGTGATGTCACTCTAATCTCCTGTTTAAACACACGCACACACACAAATGCATGCATGCAACTAAGCAACGGTCAAGGTGTGTCTAGACGTGTTAAACTAGGTTACCATACACTCGTGCATGCAGTGTGTGTGATCTGAAAGACACAAAGTTCATTTGTCAAGAGTCTGATCTATGATTCATGCTGTACATGGTTTGATTTAATAAATCAGGTTAGAGTATCACCTTTGAGCCGTGATGTTATCAGCGTCAGACAGCTGTAGTAATAATGACTTCATCTAGTTAGTTTTGCTTCTGTAGCTTCTGTACGGTGACAGCTCGACCTCTACACACACACACTCGAGGTCACACTGTTGGACAAACAGGCTTCTGGACATGTGTTTGTTTAGGAGTGTGAAATGTTTGTTCAATACGGCTGAAATGTTTAACCATGACACTTTGTCCTAACACACCAAAAGAGCCAGCGGTAAGCAATTTGTCTGCACACGACAGAAATATTTAAATACCTGAGCTATTCAGAAAAGCTGGATATTAACTGCACCCCCAAATAAATTGTAAGGTTTATGTTAGGGATAATGTACAGTAGTCAACATTTGAACATTTTGAAAATCAGCCCAAGGCAAGTACGACTGTTGTTCAATTGATTTAGGACAACTTTGATGAAAGGTTTTGATCCACTTCAAATGCTGACTACTGCATATTCAGTAGGTTGTTCTCACAGAATAGAGCCTGACAGCCTTATCTGCAGCAAAGCAAAGCACTGTTGTATGAGATTGAAGGGTTTATTCTGTGAAAACAACCATCCTGGATGTATTTTATCCTGCTCATTACATAGAGTCACAAAATAGAAACGTAGTTACTCAAGTTGTATTTGCTCATGGACATTGGATATTCCTGCTCTTGGACATGTTTTGATTGGCATCCTTTTTTTTTAATTATTAATATTTTACTTAATCATGATTAATTTTATTGTTTACTGTAATTTCTGTTTGTCTGTTGATCTGTGCTGGCTATTGGTGTGAACCAAATTGCCCGTGTGACAAAGAAATTCCAATCCAATGGATGTGTAACAAGTTATCGGATGAGCCCACGTTATTTAGCAGTTGTTACCTTTGGATAATATATCTTAGAATGTTATGACTGATCAATTAAAAGTGAGTAGTGTAATGAAATATAATACATTATATTAATATATATATATATATATATATATATATATATATATATATATATATATATATATATATATATATATATATATATATATATATATATATATATATATATAATATTAATATTAATCTTAACCACTTAAACTCTGCTGCTATTTATGGATTTCGGCCTGGATTTTGCCTACCCAAATTTAAAAGCTTCCCAAATCCACATGTAAATGCAAAAATTTGGTATCATTTTAAAGTAAACCCTTTAAATTTTCATAAAACACTATTGAAAGTGTTTAAAATAACTGTATATGTTGTCTGTGTTATAATAAACACCTAAAAAAAAAAGAGGCGCTTTTTGTATTTTTTTTTGTTATAAACTCAAATGTGAAAGTGTAACTTTTAGGTTCTGTGTGGTCTCGCGTGCTGTAATTAATGTTGGTGGTTCCTGCACATGTCTGTAATCATAGGAAAACAGAAAAATGTCTCCACCATAATCTATGCAAAAGTTATTGTATTATAGCTGATGAGAGGTGCTGTACAAGCCACAGGGAGCGATCATTGTTTTCATATTTCACTATTCTTTTGTTTAATCAAACATAATTCACTGTGTTTGGAGCACGTCAGACATATAAAAGCATTACTTATGCACATCAGCTCAAAAACAGAGGAGAATGGCCCTGAAGCGCACAGCATAAGGTAAGAGATGAGCTGTCTGTGCTATCTGGGGCTGCTTATTGATCATAAATGTATTGTTTTCACTTCTGCGCCATGGAAACACCGAGATTCATTCGGCAACTGTTTGATATGTGAATATAATTCAGTAAAAAGAATGCTAGGACCGTATGAGCACCGGCAAGAGCTTTCATTTGAGCTATAACCTGTACATGTGTCATATAAAAAATAATGAAACTGAACCAATGTAAAATACCCAGCTCGGGTTCCAAAATACTGTGTATTTAAGTGTAAATAACTTTTTGCAGTAGAATAAAAATTAAAGTGATGCATATGTGCATAAAATATAGATTCTACACTTTCAAACGAAACCACTTACGGGGGTCTGGTGCAATGCTAGCCCTTTAAATCTGAAAGCAAAAGTCGATGACGTCACGGACCCGGTACCGGGTCTGCAGAGTTAAAGTGGTTTAATATTAATTATATAATATAATAACTTCTTTAACATTATTAAAACGTACATGCTGAGTGACCGTTTTCATGTGGTGTCAAAATTTGACTGAATAACTCAGAGTTCACTTCATTTAAAGAGTCGTTTACAAATATTAAGAGCAGCGGATATAAATAACTGTTTAACAGTGCAGGATTTGCAAGATTCCACTCTCTGTGTAAGGACTTATCCTTTAAGTAGAAATGTATGCATCGATTTTGTATGACTGATTCAACATCTGGTATACACCACTTGATCAAAGTCTTAATGCATAATAAAAATCCTTCTGTAATTCTAGAACGAACTTAGCACTATTATCATCTCATCATTTCACTACAGGAGGCTTTTTTCCACCACTTGGAGCTTTGTGAGACACTTATGAAAGGATGTGCATTATTGGTCTAGTTTCAGACCGTTAAAAAAGCCACCCTTTGCCATTGAAGCTATAATATATATAATATAGCGATAAAAGCCAAATATTATTATTTTTTTTTAGAAAACTCAGACTTAATTTGACAGGAAGGAATTCACAGAATGTGTTGCGTGCGAGAAAATCATGGTATACCTTTTATTTGTGTATGAACCAACTCTTTAACTCCATTCCTTTTGACTATTATTCAGAAATCTGCAAAAGGCGTTCACCTCATAGCCAGCGGCTCTTATTATTAGCGAAGAAAAGTAACTCCACCCTGCATGCAGCCGAGACGTGATAAGTAATTGGCAGGGTTGGAACAGATAAACTATTTATAATAGCCTCACACTGTAGATTAGGTTACACACACTCTCTCTGTAACCTTTGACCTTCTGCTGAATGAGAAGCTAGTCTGCAAACCTAAATTGTGAAGGCTTTTTTGCAGGGAGATTCACAGATGTCGGATAGTTTGAGTATAATTTCTGAAACAAAGACTTTCGTTGACTGTTGCTGGACAGACATGAACAGATGTGAGCTTTAGAGAGTGAAACATGCACAAGAGTCTGTAAATAATGCAGTATAAACCTCGTGTGAGCCGTGAGAGAAGTTCATGCGAGCGATGTTCATGCCAGACTTGATCATCTCCTTCAGTGTGTCCACTGAGCGGGAGGCCGGTCCTGTGGTCACATGACAAAAAAGAAGAAGAAAAAAAAAAAGCACCATCACTTCCTGCCATCTGTTGACTTTAAACATCATGCTTTCATGACCCAAATGGTATTAAAAATATGAAAATAACTAAATCAAAAGTATTAAAGAAGATGTGGAGAGTTTGGAAAAAGTGTTTAAGATGGATTAATTAAACACTTAATTGACAATAAATCCCCCAGAGCATTCGCTGAACTTGTATTTGAGCTGAAAGTGCTAGGGCAGAAGCTGCTTGAGGAATGTTTAATACATTATAATACAAAAGTATATACATAAAATGTAAAATTACAATATTAATATTACAGTAATATACTGTATACATAAATGGAAAGTGCTGTTATCCACTTAAATCACATACCAAATAAGAATTTGCATTTACACATGCATAAACTGTATAGAAACGGTTCATTTATATTTAAATCCATATTTATATATGACAAAATGATTAATCTACTCAAACACACATAACATATAAATATAAACTTACTTTGTATGCTGCTGGTCATGATTAATTGTCAAACAGCACTACCATACATTATATTAGATTGTTTATTAATGCATATTATACCATATTATGTTGTAAATTAAAGCTTGTATTCATTAATAAATTCTCAAAATTAATTACTTCAATGTTGAAGTTATTCTGTATTTTTTCATGTAAAAAATGTTGGAAATAGTGATCGCTCAAATGTCATGCCAATAAAGCACGTACTGACCGATGGTGCAGATGATTCCAGTGTTGCGAGCTATGGTGGGCTCGGAGTCGATGTCCAGCAGACACATGTGCTCCAGGAAAGTGTCGGCCATGGCAGCATTGAGCTGCTGCGTCTGGATGAAGGCAGAGCCCATATCCTGAGCTTTAGTTTGAGACATCGTGGAGGAGACTGGTAATATCCTACAGAGAGAGGGAAAATCGGTTTATAATTGTAATTATTATAATTAAAATTAGAGATAGCGTTTTCATTGTGTCAATTATTGCACATTTTAATAATTTGATGTAAAAGAGGAAGAGAGAGAGAGAGAAATCTAAACCGTTTATAATTGCAACTATTATAATTGAAATTTATTGATGACTAATAATTAATTCATATTCAAGTCTGTTTAAACTGCATGACTTTAATTAATTTGACGCAAAATAGAGAGAAGTCTCATTTTAATTGTAGTTAAAATTGGAGCCTTTTTCTGTTAATTGTATATTAGATTAATTTGTTCTGCCAATTATTTAATATTTAATTATGTAATGTATTTTTTAATGCCATGCCAGCAACCAGGGCTATTTTCATGCCGAGAACATTTCAGTAATAAATATACTATTGAAAACAACAAACAAGAAATATAGTATTTAGTATATATTAGTATTTTTATAGTAAATGATATAATATTTTATTAGTTTGATACAAATGTAAGAGCGAAAACTTCACTGTTAATAGTTGCAATTAATATAATTAAAATTAGAGCTAATAATTCGTCAATTATTGTATTTTTTATTAATTAGATCCATCAACTATATAATATTTTATTAATTTAAAGCAAATAAGAGAGAGCAAAGCCTACAATGTTTAAAATTGCAATAATTATAAATAAAATTAGAGAGTCCTTTTTTGTCAGTTATTGTATATTCTATTAAATTGTTCTGTCAATTGTAGCATACTTGATTAATTTACTGCAAAAGAGAGAGAAATCAACTGTGCAATTACTATAACTAAACCTAGACATAGCCTTTTATTGGTCCATTATTGTATATTTTAATAATCTGATGAAAGTACATTCCATATTTTATACCTAGTTATTTACAGATACGCATACTATGAAAAAAAATGTCATGCCAATAAAGCAATAAAGTCATGCCAAAATTTTACTTGAATGCAAACAAGAGAGATCGAGCAGTGAAATGACCAACACATGATCGACTGACTAATCGGAGACCTGATGTGTCTGGGTTTAAGAGTTTATTTTCTATGATGGACTGAACTTGTGGAGTCAGAAAAAGGCAGAGTGCATCTTTAACATAGACACAGCAGACTGGAGTGATCAACTCTGATTTAAACTCAACAGCATAAACAGTGACGGGAACTTTAGCCATTAAAGTCAAACACAGACTGAGGATTTAGAGTGCCAGCTTCTCTATAATGCAAACACGTCTGAGAGAATGTTGTATTAGTTCTTGTTTAACAAATTAAGGCTCATTTAAAAAAAAAAAAAAAAAAGCTTTCTATTGATCGGTGGTTTGTTAGGATAGGACAGTATTTGACAGATGATAATTTGCAATTCTTGAATTCTTTTAATAACAAAAATTGCCATTTCTTCAACACATTTTAACCTTTAAAAGTTGGCAAAAGTGACTTATGACTTAAGACGTAAACGTCCTAAACCTAAAACGTCATAACACACCAAATATCCATAAACCTTGATTTCTTTTTACTTTTTGGACGTTGTGGGTAGCAGCCAACAGAATGTTGTTCATCTAAAAAGGCAAAAGGTTTCAGTGAGGCATAACTTTCAGGGAACATTACATTTAGCTCATAGAAAATTGTTGGGCAAGTAACAAAAGAAGTCTATGGCAGTTCCTCTCAAAGATAGCTGTGCAAACATGTACTGTAGGAGAGTGCATGTGCAAAGAGGTGTGGCATAAAGGAATGTTTCCTGTCTATATTACGCAACAGACTACAGCACTCAGATATATTAACAAGCTGATGTAAAACCTTCTTTAAGGTCTTAACGTCACAAAACTCGTATTAAAGTTCACAAAATGTGGATTTAGGCTTTGATTTATGGATGATAACTGCTGAATGTGAATTGCGAACACAAACACGATCCTCTCTCTTCTGGTTGAAATACTTAAAGTAGAGCTGCTTGATTATGGAAGTAAAAAAAAACTATTAAACTACATTATTTAACATGAACCAAATATACGTTCTGTAAAGTTGCTACAATATCTACATCTTGGAGACACAAAATTTCACAACCGTCAATAGCAGAGCAGAATCAATAACTAATATTAGTAAATTAAAACAAAAGCAACTACAAAAAGTCTTCAATTATTTAAAACATCAAGTCCTACATAAAAATGGGGAAAAAGAAGGTACAATTGAAATACTTCAAGTATAATTCAGCTCAGTCAATGAGCACAGTCCAGATCAGGTATATAGCCCACTGTCACAGAGCAGCACAGATCCAATTAACTGTTACACATGCATATTCATTCCCAAGTCCTTACATTCATTTATAATAAACAAGGGTTTATGCGAAAAATTATAGCACCACTTTTTTTGTCTGCTTTTGACCATTTAGGTGCACCTTGAGCTCATATGACTTCATATCCGTTCATTTCTGAGGCTGAGCGCAGGCACACAACAGCAATTCCCCTTTGTGCTTTTTAAAACAAGAAAAAAATTATTATTAAATTTCATTCACCCATTTCCATGCAAAATTTGGCTTTTTGGAAAAACACATGCAGACCGCTGGAAAGAGGCGAAATATGGCACTATAATAAATCAATAAAAAAAATTAAGTTCTCAATTGTTTGATAGCAAAATCTAAATGTAAACTGTTTTTTGAATAATTGCACAGCACTATGATTCACAACTGTACCAAAGTCACTGTAGAAAGACTTCTAACACTCATGAGAGTATACGCAAATAACACAATGTGAAGAGAAACCGAGGTGAAACTGATGCAAATAAATTGAGAAATTCACTCAGAGCCTAGAGTAGGTAATAAACTGAACATGCCCAGCAGAACAGAAAAGCTGAATGCATCACAAAATACAAACAGAGTTGCACACAATGTCTTCATCTATTGTTTCAGCATGTCATTTGGTCAGTCATTCAGCACCAATCACAAACACAAAACCCCATGAGCTGGTCTTTGTGTGCTTGAGCTGACCTGGATTACGGATCTTAAGGTGGATGTTACTAAAGCTCAATTAAAAACAGAGATAATCCACATCACGCAGCCTGAAGCGCAGAATAGACAATCACACAGCCTGCCCAAAACTGTGACAGAATGAAGAGTGAATTTTAAATTCAAATCAAATCAGATGCATTCATTAATGCAGAATTTATGTAACCACACTGTAAAAAATACCTATAAATTAACAAATTTCCATATATTCCTGTTTATTTATGCTTTTGAAATGCATTATGAGACCTTAATATTTGTTTTAGCCTTAAAAAGTGTGGAAAAGTGACTTTTATTAATCTTTTTAATAGTTTGCAGTGCTATATTGTCTGGGTTGGTGTACATTACACTACAAAAACCTGCCAGTACATTGTTATTTTACAGACTTCTCTAGATATTATTTATTAATTCTTTTATTATACCCAACTAGGAATGTGCAATTAATCACATTAGAATTTCAATTTGAAATGTTACGATTAGTCAAAAATCGCAAGAGGCTGTGATATGCATTTCCCCCACCCAAAGCAAATGCGTGACTGCCGTCTGTGTCTGACAGTCTTACTAGCCAATTAAGTGAGCACACTTTCAATCTGCCCAATCAGAATTGTGCAACCGAACTATGTGGAAAGCCCACAATAAAACAAACAGGAAAGCGTGGAGAAGTATGGTGATGGCGTCTGCCACTTCAGATGCAAAAAAAAAAAAAAAAAAAAGCACCACTGGCAGTAGGGGTGTCAAAATTAATCGTTTCTTCGGTGCACTGCGATGCAGCCGCGGACAATTCGGTATCGGTTCAGTAATAATCATAACCGGTTATTACTGACGTCATTTACCTCATATGCGCTCCGTCGCGAGGGAGGCGATCGCGAGTATTTACAGCGCTTTAACTACTTAAAACTCATAAACTGCACAATTTCACTGTGTGTGTTTGCTGGATCAGTCTTTCACTGACAAATACAACAAAAGCCCCTATTTCACTGAGATCGAGAGAATGAAAGTAGCCTACTCCATTTTTCTCTCTCTCGCTCTCTCTTTCTCACTCACACACAGTGGCCCATTTGACCTGCTGGCGTGGCTTTTCTTCTCTTCTCGGCTGTTTTACAGCGTTACTTTTTCATACAGAAGTGAGCGCGTGTCTGCAGAGTTTTCTCCACCGTGTCTATCATACATCAGCTGTGAGATCGCCGCTGCCGCCTGCCGCTTATCAGCATCACTCATCTGTGAAGAGCACAGTGCGCAAGAGCCAATCGCAACCGTTTTTGTTGAGGGTGTGACTAATCAAAGGGGTGTAAGAGAACTAGACAAGGATCAGAAATTGAGCTGGATATTTATATTTGTTTATATTATTTGCTAAATGCTCGTTTTGTTTAAAGTTACAGTTTGTATATCTGACTGTTTGTATTAAATGACAAAATAGTATTACAAATAGTATATAAATATATTCATACATTTTAATACAAGAAATGCTGCTGTGAAGAAAATATAAAACTGTGTATGGAAAGCACCGTCAATGCACCGTGATGCACCGAAATATCGAATTGAACCGAATCGATGGCATGATAATCGTAATCGGACCGAACCGTGAGATTAGTGTAGGTTCACACCTCTAACTGGCAGCTAAATGAGGAGTGTCTTGGCAAAAAGTCAACTAAAAGTATTCCCAGTGACACTCAATCTAGTAACTAGCAACAGCAAAGTAAAATTTCAGAGTTGTATGGAGCTTTTACACCATATGAAAAAAATAAATAAATCACGAAGGCACCAGAAGATAACTAACGACATAACCCATTACTGTTTACTCTTAGTGTTTAATTTCTGAATATTTATAAACTAATTTGAATAAAGGTTGGAGTTGGTTAATATCTTTGCAGTTCCTTTTTTTAACTAACACTAAATGCATTTTAGCAGTAAGAAGCTACGATAAAGCATACAACACGAATGTTGTCAACATAACTCCCTGGAAATCCAAAATACTTTCACACTGGCGACTTCATTGAAAGAGGAGAGGGTTTACACTCTGTCGACGGTTCTCCTGCGTCTGCAGTTCAACAAGCGTGTCTTTTTTCCGCTTTGCAAGCCAAGCTGACGTTACATGGGAGCGTGCCAGCATCGACGATTCCATGTTTTGATTTGATAATCGAAATTGAGCATGAATTTTGATCGATTTAGATTTCAAATAGAAATCGTGACACCCTTAAATAATAATAATAGTAATAATAATAATAATTTGCAATTAGATATTTTCCCCAATTACACAGCACTCCTTCCCTACTTACAACTACAAAAACATCAATAAGTCACTGTTAAAGTGTAGTTTCAACATCGAAAGACATCAGAGCAGAGATTCACATCCCACAATGCAATTCAACACCGTAAATAAACCAAAAACATGTGTGAATCGCTAAATGCAGAAAAAGTTCATTAACAGATATTTTATACAGTGTATCTGCATTAGAAAAAAAATGATTAAATACCACAGGACGGCACAAAGTATGCCACTGGCACAGGTTTCACTGCAGCCGCCAGCCTAAGCAAACCACAGTTTCTTCCACTCTGATGATGTCACAGGGGGCTGTCGTACGTGAGGAGATTCACATCACGTCAAACACGCTCACACACTCTTCATCACGTAGTCATGTGATGACTAAGACAGGCAGGCTGGAAAATCCAGGTCCTCGTGCAGTTCACCACACACACACTCACAGTGAAAGGACAGGATGTTCCCCTTTATGATGCCACAGGAAATGATGCAACTGTGGTTTAGTGCGACTGATGAGATGCTAATACTACTTAGGGTACATATATGCAGCAGTTGCCATGGCATTGATTGCCTGCATACAACAGCCCACAGAAATAGCCTGAGGCTAACAAGGACACTGAAGGTCAGAGTTAGTCAGAAAGGGAATGCCACATAGATAGCTTGTTATTCTAGGCTTGTTTAATAACCACATTCCCTGCTTTATCTGCAAGAATCCCAGCTATGAAAACAGTGGCTGCATTTCAGAGTCCAATGAGCAGGAAGAATTTAGCCACTAGTTCAGAACTGCTTAATTTACACTGTACACAACTTATACACGTACAGTTAAAACAGCTTAACACACTGATTGTGCTATAAATGCGAGTCCCTCAATGGGGGATCATGAAGCATGAATCTCCAGTCAGGTCTGCCACTGCAAATGCAGTCATGTCAGCCTATGCAACAGGGAAACTTGAGGCTAAATTTTTCCACATTTGGGGTTTTGCAATCAAGGCTAATTTCTGAGCATGTGATGTTACCAAGTTGACCCATGGTTTCTGCTACATTCATTATTCCGTGGCGGGGCGCCACGCCAAAATACATACCGCAATGGCTACATTACAGCTTCTCATTCAAAAAAAAATTATTTATTTTATTTATAGCAGGTGATAATCGCACCAAATGTATTAACCGTAGTAGTGCTGTGCATCATTTGCTTAACCCTTAAAGGTGACGTGCTGACTGACAGACTGACTGGCTGACTGACAGGTGCGTGAGGCCAGCAAACACGGTGTATAGCCGCTTCACTTTACTTCAGGGTGCATTAATGCCGCTCTGCAGGCCTATTAGAAACATTCGTAAATAATCCTAGGAAATCTAATAAATGCTGGAGACATACTCGTTACATAAACGCACTAAATCACAAGTGTTTATTTGAGAGCGCACAAGAAGATCTGCGCACTCTTGAAGCGGCTTATATTTGAGGGGGCGTGCACACATTTATTACATAAATACGATCTCTACTTCTAATACTATGCTCACAACATATGTCATTGAAATAACGCCACAGGTTGGCAGATCGGTGTAAAAAAAGGCCTGCCACCACAGCTAGAAAAAATCCTAGAGGAAACACTGTGACCAATATAAGACTGCTTGATTTGAAATATTTATATTGGAAAACATCTCTGATGTTTAGTGACTGGAACTTTAAGTGTGCTCTTCTTTATTCTAAAACAGTGGTTCTCAAACTGTGGTACGTGTACCACTAGTGGTACACAGGCTTCCTTCTAGTGGTAAGTGGAGAAATGAAATATGCCATGTACATGCTGCACACATTTCAAAATGTATCAAAAATTATCTATATAATACGTCATATGACATATAGCCTATATTTCTGAGGTAATTTGCCATGTTTTTTAACTGTGCAGAGTCGTAGCTGCTTAACTAGGCCAACTACGCTACTGTATTTCAATACTGCTCATTTTGGTGGTACTTGAAGAGACAATTTTTTTTCTGAGGTGGTACTTGATGAAAAAAGTTTGAGAACCACTGTTTTAAAACATCCAATACAAGTATATAGTAGCCCAGATTTGAAGTGGATCAAAAAACGTTTCTCAAAATTGTCAATGTGTAAGAATGGGTGTTGTTCAATAGTTTTAGGACAACTTTAATGAAAGGTTGTTGCTAAACAGCAACCTCCCGCTCTCCCTCATGAAGCTAATATGTAAGTAACTGAAAGTGCAATTCATCAAAATTACTTTAAGCCTGGATCTATTGACCTTATTCTAAATGCGGAAGTGTGCTCTTTTTTTTTGCAATTGTTTTAGAACTTCCTAGTTATTTCTCCCATAGGCAACTGAATCAGAATAATAAAATAACAGAACATGGTCAAACTGCTTGCGCTACAAACAAATGTTTGCATGACTACACAAACAAAGTGAATTACTAATAAAGAAAATATCAGTTTGCCACACAAAGCAGCATAATAAGCCGTTTTTAACTTCTAAAAATGAATGGAAGTGATTATTCAAATGGCTGCGCCCACTCATACTCAAAGAATAAGACGAATAATAGAGCACATTTCTAATGACCCCAATGTTAAAATGGCCAACTTTACAGCAGAAAAAAAAGGTTTACAGCCTGGTACAAAAAATGATTATACTTCATGACAACTGTGAGGGGGGGGGGGGGGTATTTTTTTTATAACTCATCCATTTTTATATTAAGTCTGCATAATCGTGGCCACTTGAGAGACAACTAGGTCTCGCCGGTCTCAGTCACATCCCCTCAGCTGATTAGCTGCTGAGCTTGGCATATACAACATATTTTTGTGTTGTTTTATGTGGCTTTACACAGTCAGTTGCCTTTTGGAATCATTCCCTACAATTATCAGATGATATGTCGTGCTGTGTGCACTTAATTGTGCTCACAAAGCATTCAAGTAGCCTCCATTTTCCAGGTGAGTGAAATCATATACTTTTATACTAGGTTTGGGCAGTAATACGACAATATGGTATTGCACGGGATCTAAAAATAGCAACGGCGTCAGTTTCAATACCGTTATACCGTCATAAAAACAATGCACTTAAATAGAAGACAAGTATTAAATACTATTTATTTAATGCCAACAAATGCGCATGCGTGATTGTCATCACGGAACAGTGTTGAGGGGAGGGGGGAGAGAGAGAGAGAGAGACGGCGAGTCACACACCAAGTGACCTGCAGTTTGGCAGTACTTCTGGTTTTGACCGAACGAGAAGGGAGTTGTGGTAAATATAAACTAGAGGTCTGCATTCCATCTGAATTTCTGAATAAAGCGCGGGAGCGTTTGGTAACTCTGGTGTAATTTGAAAGGGAGTGGGTGCACGGTCTGACAATATCGCTCCCGAGCGAGCAACGCATCCGTGCATGCGTGTGTGTGTGTGAATGAGTGAGAGCATCCTGCGCAGATCTAAAATACAAACAAGACAAACAGGTGACCGCGAACCTAAGGTTGCATATACGGTATTCAGTTTCTGAATGTTTTAGGCACAAGCCAACAATTTGGTGACGCTGTCTGAGCCTTGCGTCATCATTTTTATTTTAACTATGCACAATAATACTGTATACCGGGGTAAAATAGGGAGGAGTTGACGGTATCAAAATTTTGATACCGCCGAAGCCTATTGTATACAATCAAAATTTACGATCATTTATAATTTTCTTTATAACTTTATTGCACTCCAGAATCTGACAGTGATTATATATTGGCAATAAAACAGTCGGTCATGGTGTTATGCCTGGATACCATCAATAGCCTTGCATTTACAAAAACAGATTTAAAGTAATTCACAATTTCCTCCTGTAGAAAAGCATTATAAGAACAATGTTTAGTGGCTCACTGTATTACAAGTGTTTTTGAAAGACTAACCACTATTAATATAGCACACAACCAAGCACATGTGGCCAGAACACAAACGAATCGCAGGAATCGAATGAAGGAATAAGCGTTTCTCTAAACTAAGCAAAATGCTAGCAGACATCTATAGCTACAGTACACTGATGCTCTGCCTCTTTTCCCTTTTTTGGTTAGCCCTGGTCAGTGTGACGATGCACAAACAAAATGGCTTCATTTGCGCCCTTCAGAAACCTATGGGTGAAGTCACAGATACTACAGTACGTTCATATTTTTTACTATGGTTGTGACCCACAGATTGCATGTTTTTCCAGTATCATGCAGCCATAACATACTGTAAACAACAAACAAGAGCTCTACTAGTCCTCAGGGCTAATAACCTAAACCTCATCAGAAAAAAATGCAGTCCTAAACCCACCTGTAAGCTTTTTGGCTCTGGGAAATAAGGCATTGCGTGAATGTCAGGGCCCTCCAGAGCAGCCCCAGTGTGAGAGATCGTCTCTGCCCAGTCACGCTGCTGCAGATGAGGACGCAGCTCAGAATGAAGCCTGCACTGCAGAGGAACCTGAGCACTAAATCCTCTTCCCCTCAGAGAGGATAACACACTAAAGACACACGCACACTCACTGTCCTGCACGAGCAGGCCTCTGCTAACACTGAAGGCCCACAGGAAATCACTGAACACAAGCTGGTGTAGATGTAGACTGACCACTACAGGCATTCAAGCCCACCTCAGATACAGTAGATCACATTATATAGGAATGGGATATCATAAGGACTCTGTCTGGAGAGAGCTAGACAAGGTGGGATTGTTCTCTTATGAAACAAGCTAACAGGATTAATATCTACTGTAGTTCACATCTGCATGAAGCCAAACAGGTGGAGCACCAAGAGACTGAGGTGAGTCTGTCCTCTTGATTCAGAACAATAACTAATAACTACACTGGGACGTCCCTGGTGAGTCTATGAAAGGTTGATTTGAGTAAAACTGTGGGTGCTACTTTCACGGTCTTCTCTGATGGTTTAGAGGAAGAGTGATGAAACTAAACCAGATGTTACATAAAGAATTCCCATATTGCATTACCCATCATTCTCTGCAGAGCAGAGCAGAGCAGCTTCCCTGAAATGGTGCGACAGTTTGATTGAGCAAATGTTGAAACATCTCCAAAATGCCAGCAGTGTTTATAGCCAGCCTAATTTGTGGTCTGTTAATGTACGCTGCAAGTCAGGCTATGCATATTAATATACAAATCAAGATTTATGTGCAGTATGTGCTCCATTTCAATTTGACTCGAAGATGAAATGACAACTGCATAAATTTAACAAACTGCATTTCAAGAAGTAAACAATCCAATATATAAATATACTTTTTAGGTGGCACGTTAAAATGTTATTGTGCTACAATTTCAGTGAATATATAACATTGCATTGTATAATTAATTGATTAAAAATGAGTATTACAATATTGGCTTTGTTAGCCAGTTTATTGTTGCATTTCAATTCTGGCATCCCAAACTTGCTTACTACTAGAATTTAATTGTGGCAAATTTCCATTTTAAAGTTGGATTAGAAGCACTTCAAAATTGGCAATAAGGCTGTAAAGCGGCATTAAATAAACTATACTAAATTACAAAACCACATCCCAGTACCAAAGTATACGTTTCTCATGGCTGTCTCGATATATTTGTCATCTTGGAACAGAACACAAAAAAGCTGCGCAAAAAAAACCCTAAAAGCCTCACTTCTCTACCATTAAGGTGTCTTAATATTGCTCTGGGGAAGAATTAATGCTTTAATACAGCAATGGTAGTGGGCCTGAGATGGGTCATTAATGGCATAATTTAGTCTGGCTCATTCTCTCGTTTTGAGCAGATGTAGCTCAGCTGTCTGACGATGCGTATGATTATTAATCGGTTAATTAAGTGGTATTAAAGGGATCTACACAACTGTTCAGGGGTGGCAGATATGGTTAAAAGTTTGAAGCCTTTGACCTGCACAATCATGCATTTGAAAACAGATGTCCAAAAAGTGCCTTTTCAGGCACACAAATGCTTATGTTGTGCAAAATTATGGCCCGTTTCCACTGAATGGTACGGTTCGGTACGCTTTTATGGCTGTTTCCACTGTCAAAAAGGCATACCCAACCGTACCACTTCTTCGGCACTCTTTCTAAAGGGTTCCAAACACGAGAGTACCAAAATGTGGAGCTGAACACTATTGTTTTACAGAGATACGTCATTCACTTAAGCAACAAGCCAGAATAAAAGCAAAAGAGCCGCCATGTTTAAAATACACAGCCAACGAACCAAGAGATTACAGCGTGTATATATATATATATATATATATATATATATATATATATATATATATATATATATATATATATATATATACACACATACACACACACACAATAACGAGCCATGGTCAACCCGGGCTCAAACAAACCTTGTCATCGTCTTGATGAACAGCCACAAAGCCAAAAAGAAGAGCAGATTTACCCTGAGCCAGTCTGAAGCGCAAGCGGTTTTGTTTTCTTGCTTGCGCTCGCCGCGCGTCTATATATGAAATAACAAACTTCTTGAGCTGATGATAATAATGTGCGCTTGATTATTGACGTGCTTTTGAAACCCGACCCTGTCAGACACTGACAAACGCGAGAGAAGCGCGAAAAAAACAAAGGAGAAGCCGGAATAAAATGGAGCACATTATTATTTCAGCAAACGTGAACAAACTGCCATGTTTAAACTATTTTAGACCATTATGAACTCAGAATGATGGAGTGACTCTCTAACAGAGGCTACACGTGCTGCTGAAGATTACACACACAGATAAGAGGTTTGCTCTGACTGTGGGCTATATTGTATGTTGTTTTTGAACCTAAATAAGAACTAAATGTCTGCTGTGTGTAGTTCCTCTGTAGTTGGTTTCATATCGCACACTGTAAGGGTCTGCGTGTGTTCATATATGTTGCATTTATTTATGTTATATAATTGCAGACGTTACGCTATAGGCTATATTTACACTAGTCATTGATCTGCAGTTATAATCAAATCCTGCTCATAGTAAATATTTATACAGAAGTATTTGTGTATAAAGCATCCGTTTTGGGAGAAGTGCCTCTTATATGATATGCAAGCGACCCGTACAGCTTTACTGTAGACATTTTCAAGTGAAAATGACGTCTACTGAAACTTTGTCCTACACCACGCTCACCAAAAGAGTACCCTTGGTAGTGGAAACGAAAGCCTAATAAAGGTGTCCCATATGCAAAAAAAAAAGCGTGCTTAATCTGGAAATGACATGACCCTGTTCTTTCTTTACAACGATTTCCTTATGAAGGCACACAGCAGCCTTACTCAGGTGTCAAGATGCCTTCCTTAAAGGAACAGTTTGCCCAAAACCTGAAAATAAGCCCATTTCCTCATCATCCACTTGTTTCAAACCTTTCTTTCCTCTGTTGAGCATCAAATGTCTTTTAAGCAACTGCCATTGGCTTCAATTATATTGTTTGATCTTGATTTCCAACATCTTGTTTGGTGTTCAACTGAAGAAATATATTCATAAAAGTTAAGCACCTTAATGCAAGTGAGGAATGAGGAAATATATATATATATTTTTATGAGGGAGCGGTCTCTTTAATTCTGAATGATGCACAGGCCACACTGCAACTGAAATATAATCCACCTACTGTATGTTCCTCTGACAACAAATCTGGATATATAAAAAAGGTATGTGATTACAAGACAGACAAAATGTTCCTCCCTCGCAGAAACATGAAGCAGCATCATAATTATGTATCAATGCAGCAAACAAACACCTACACGAGGAGAGTCTGATTTAGGTAAAGTGGGCCTTATATTCACACATTCAGACTTTACTTGATAATATAATTTTAAAAAAGTATTATTTTCAAAATAAAATCTAAATGGGGAAATCAGATAAGCAGTCAATCACGATCAAACATTGTTCACAGTCAATTAAATAGTGCGAATGTGGTTTTTAGTCACACTTAAATACGATTTCACAACTAATATTCAAATTATCGTATAAAATGAACGAATGTGCAAACATAAACCCAACTTTACCTCAATGTCCACTCGTGTATGTGTTTGTTTGCTGCATTGACACATGAAAATTAAGATTACGATGGGGCTGCGCTTCAGATGCCCGCAGGGGCGACATTCTGCCCTTCATTCATTCACCGCAATAAATGTACACTAATAGTACATTAACACCTTATGATGACGATTATACATTAAAGCGAGTGTGAGACTCTGAGGATCAAGCGTCTTCATCGTCAGTGTTCACACAGGTGGTTTTGGCCGAGTCATACTGGAAGAGAGTGGCGGATGCGCAGCGGGTCACGTCCCGCCTCTGCGTCACATTCTCCGGCTGCATCACGCACTCCTGCGTGCCTCACAATTCCGTTAACACACACTCAAACGGTCACCGACCAAACGGTTTACGAATCAAGAAACGGTTAGTCAGCGGAAAACGAGGTCAAGTCTGTGATTTAAGCACGGAAATTGAGATGAAAACTAAGTAACGTAAATAACACTCACAAAACGCTACTCGTGATGAGGCTGACTGGAAAAACAAGGATGTGTGCTATTTTATTAGCGCAGCTACTCTCACGGAGGAAAACTACTGGCTTAAATAGTGACTAATGTAACAAACAGCTATTTATTAAAGCTATGATGTAGTTTTTGGCTGTGGAGGAGACTCACCTGCTCTTGCTGACGGTCGGCCTTGAATGACTGACTGATGCGCTCCGGTTCCCCAGCTCAAGGTGATCTGCCAAACCTACCGGCACTACTTCCGTCAAAGGCACGCGGATGGATACTTATGACGTAATACGCCATAAAAATGTCACTAATGCGGTTTTTATATTTATATATACGAATATTTAGCTTTAGTGTTCACAGCAGTGGTGTATTGTGGTTTCATCACTGACAACATGGTAACAAAATGCTCCGACGTGTTTATAAACACGCCAAACTTCCTGATGGAGGATTATGAAACGCGAAATGAGGGAAGTGAAACGAGCCAATCAGAAGGCGAGATACGGCACGGTGCACAAGCACGAGGAGATCACGTCACGTGACAGGAGGATGCTGCGCTCTTAAACTTTAAATAAGATACAGTGCTTGTTTACATTATTAAATACGTGTTTAAGTAATATAGATGAGGTATTAGACGTATAAATCTGTTCAGTTATACACATTTATAGTACACAGCGCGAAATGAATGCACTTCCGCGTTAATCCATCAGAGGAGACTCGCGCAGACGCACGTACATCTGTTAACTCTTTAATGCACACATATTTTAGCCTTTTTTCCCCTTATATGTCACGTATATAACGAGAAATGAACGCTAAACAAACTATTATCACTAAATGATCATGTTTATATTACAAATGTTCATACCTGACCGACTATAGTGTTAATATTAAGCATTTTGGACATGTACCATGGTAAAACCTATATCTTTTGGACATATTCTGTGTTGGAAACATGTTTTATGAACACAAAACACGATAATGCAAAGTTATTTGCACGTGTATTGCTCTGGATTTGTTATTTTGGCAATAGTAGGAAATCAGTAGCACTATATAGTCAGCTATTGCTGTTATTAAATATTATTTTATCATGTTCACATTATTATACAATGGCACTGGCAAGTGGAATTTAACATTCAAAACATGCATGTAAATATAAAATGATGTATTAAATATATTTGTGTATGTTGGAGACAGCCTCTGGTAAAATGTTCATTAATAGCGCCATCTGCTGCATAAACACTGCCAACAATATTAATAATAACATGTTTTCTCTGTCTTTAGCTTAGATTTCCAGCCATATATAAACCCAGCATTAATATGAATGTGACATAAAAGATCATCACAAGGTAAGTATAATGACATGCTGTAATTCACTATTTTTTTGTGCTTGTATATATATTTTTGGGGGGGGGGGTCATAAAAGGACATTCCTGCTAAAGCCACTATTGATGATTAAATAATTATTTCTGTGATGATGCCATTCAAAAACTGAGCATGCAGAATGAAGATGTGTTAAGTGTGAAATGCTTTTAACATACTAATGCTTCTCCTGTCAGTATTTCTCCACCTTTTGGTCACAAATGAAAATGTTTCATCTCCTAAAAGACTAATACATTTCTATGTGTGTGCTATTAATTCAATTATTTAGGTCAGCGTTCAGATGTTTGCACAACAATGCATAACTTAATCGTTGTGGAAAACAGCAAAACTTTACCCTCCAGAAAAATTTAGTTTTGTCTGCATGCTTTATGTTTTGAAGTATTGCAATAATATACACTCACCGGCCACTTTATTAGGTACACCTGACTAGTACCTGGTTGGAATCCTTTTGTTTTAAGAGCTGCTTTAATCCTTCATGGCAGAGATTCAACAAGCTACTGGAAATATTCCTCAGAGATTTTGCTCCATATTGACATGATAGCATCACACAGTTGCTGCAGATTTGTCAGCTGCAAATCCATGATGCCAATCTCCCGTTCCACCACATCCCAAAGCTGCTCTATTGGATTGAGCTCTGGTGACTGTGGAGGCCATTTGAGTACAGTGACCATTGTCATGTTTAAGAAACCAGTCTGAGATGATTCAGGCTTTATGACATGGTGTTATCCTGCTGGAAGTAGCCATCAGAAGATGGAGACACTGTGCTCATAAAGGGATGGACATGGTCAGCAGCAATACTCAGGTAGGCTGTGGCGTTGATGCTCAATTGGTACTAATGGACCCAAAGAAAATCTCCCCCACACCATTACACCACCACCACCAGCCTGAACCGCTGATACAAGGCAGGATGATCCATGCTTTCATGTTGTTGACGCCAAATTGTGAGCCGAGCATCTGAATGTGTCAGCAGAAATGGAGACTCATCAGAGCAGCAACGTTTCTCCAATCTTCTATTGTCCAGTTTTGGTGAGTCTGTGTGAATTGTAGCCTCAGTTTCCTGTTCTTAGCTGACAGGAGCGGCACCCGGTGTGCTCCTCTGCTGCTGTAGCCCATCCGCCTCAAGGTTGGACGTGTTGTGTGTTCAGAGATGCTCTTCTGCAGAGCTCGGTTGTAACGAGTGCTTATTTGAGTTACTGTTGCCTTTCTATCAGCTGGAACCAGTCTGGCCATTCTCCTCTGACCTCTGGCCTCATCAACAAGGCATTTGCGCCCACAGAACTGCCGCTCACTGGATATTTCCTCTTTGTCTGAGCATTATCTGTAACCCCTAGAGATGGTTGTGCGTGAAAATCCCAGCAGATCAGCAGTTTCTGAAATACTCAGAGCAGCACGTCTAGGAGCAACAACCATGCCACGTTCAAAGCCAATTAGATCCCCTTTCCCATTCTGATGCTCCTTTGACCTGCAGCAGATCGTCTTGACCATGTCTGCCATGTGATTGGCTGATTAGAATTTTGCTTTAACCAGCAGTTGGACAGGTGTACCTAATAAAATGGCCGGCGAGTGTTTATATAAATATTAAATGTTCCAAAATGTTTTTAAAAATGTTTATATAAATACATTTTCATCCCATATTTTTGGCCAAATTTAAAATATATATTAAAAACAAATATACATTTATATTTTTATTCTGTTTTATCAAAGTCAAAATTTTTGCCCTTTTTAATTCATTTTTTACAGATATTTCCCAAGTGCTGCGTATGTGTGCGTGTGGACAGCATTTGTGTGTTTGTATATACAGATGTGTATGTGTGTGTGTGTGTGTGTGTGTGTGTACATGTTTGTGTTTGTGTTTTTGTGTTCAGGTGATAATGAATGTGTGTGTGTGTATCTGTGTGTATGTGTGTACATGTTTGTGTGTGCATTTGTGTGTGTGTACTGCATGTGTGTGTATATGTGTGTGTGCACAAGTGAAGGTGTTTTCAGGTGATGGTGTGTGCGTGTGTGATTGTGTTTGTGTGTGCATGTGTGTGTGTGAGTGTATATATGTTCATATGTATTTATGTGTGTGTATAGTGTTTGTGTGTGTGCGCGTGCATGCGAGCAGGTGAAGGTATTTGCAGGTGATGGTGTGTGTGTGTGTGATTGATTTTGTGTGTGTGTGTGTGTGTATATGTGTATATGTATTCATTTGTGTGTGTGTGTGTGCGTGCAGGTGATGGTGTGTGCGTGGGTAATTGTGAGTTTGTGTGTATATTTGTGTATATGTATTTATGTGTGTGTATAGTGTGTGTGTTTGTGTGTGTGTGTGTGTGTGTGTGTGTGCGCGTGTGGATGCATGCAGGTGAAGGTATTTGCAGATGATTGTGTGTGTGTGTGTGTGTGTGTGTGTGCGCATTTGTGCGTGTGTATGTATGTATGTATGTGTGTGCATGCAGGTGAGGGTATTTGCAGGTGATGGTGTGTGTGAGTGTGCAGGTAATAGTGTGTAAACTGACCTGCTCTCCACCACAGCTCCTCCGCTGCTGCTGCTTCCGCTGCCCATAATGACCCCAGCAGCTCACCTGAGGCCGATCCCACCTGTCCAGCTCTGCTCACTGACACTGACCGTCCGTCACTCACCTGCTGTGTGTCCTTGTGTCTCTGACCCCGCCTCCTCAGGTAAGTGACAAACCCGTCAGCCAATCAGAGCGAGCGCTGAGCTGTAAGCCTCTGCATGCATGAACAGCTGTCAAATCCAGCCTAAATCCCATTGATGGCTCTGAGTGTTACAACAATGCCCTCAACATTGTGTTCAGATGTGCTCAGATGAACAGTTCTGCCATCCAAAATAATCATCTTAATATTGACAAATAATAATAGTTTTAATAATTATAAATAATACATTCAAAATAAAGTCAGTTTTGGTAAAAAAAAAAAGTAGGTCACACTTTACAATATTGGGCCCTTTCATCTTACACCCGGTGTAATAAGGCGTGTTTGGCGTGATTTGTTGCTATTTTCAGACCAGCACAACCCTAATTTTCACGTTTTGCTCCACGTTGTTTAAATACAGTAGCTAATCCATTTGCGCCACCTTGTGGACTCATGGGTGTGCTGGTCTATAGAGGAGGTGTGTTAAGGCACATTGTTGGCTCGTTGCTATTTTAAGGAACTGAAATAGACTGCACTGTTGACCAACTAAAAGCTGCTCTAAAGTCCAGCAGAGCACATTAGTTATGCACCTATGCAGGTCCAAACACTTACACACTGCTGAATACACACAGTATAAGCAGCAACACACAAATATCTTTATAGATGAAAACAATTAAAGGATTAAAATGATCCAGAAAGGATGATATTCTACATTAAAAACCACTGCCTTCATGCCTTCTTCACCTCGGGGGGCTTTTTCAGTTTATTCATGACGATCTGCATCTGTATAATGTGATTATTATGATGAGTATTATTTATTATATGCAGATTTATATTTGTTTTATTAAAAAGCAAGCTTAGATTTGTCCAGCTGGGGGGTTTTTGGAGACGTCTGCATCACCATATGGGGCATAAGAACAGGACGTGTGTTTGGATATAGCTCAGTTTTCTGACCACACTTCATTATTATTGTTCTTTTTTTTTCCTTTGGAGATTAGAACTGAATTTAGAAATAATTTTGACACCAATCTTTGCGCTTAACAAAGGAAATTTAATATGTGGGCTAATGGATGTGTTCAGGGGAGAGAGTTTCCATCATTTCCTCACTCCACCAAAGTAAAGGAGTAAAGATAAAGTAAAGAGGCTGAATGGAGGAGGCTCGTTCTTTATCCTCGCGCTGCAGATGCTCTGTTTAACTGTTTTCTCGCTAGTGAAGCGTTCAGTTTTTAAACTTACGAAGTCCGCCATGTAAATAGCAAATGCACCATGAAGAAACGCAACTGACTCTTAAAGGAAATGAGAGATGAGACTCTGATTGGTTTAATGCAAGTTATGCTTTCCTGGCTGGGCTGCTGTCCTGCACAGTTTAGCCCCAACTCTAATCAAACACACCTGCTTATAGATTTCTAGTGATCTTGAAGACACTGATTAGCTTCTTCAGCTGTGTTTAATTAGTGTTGGAGATAAATTGTGCAGGACACCGGCCCCCCAGGAACGAATTTGCCCACCCCTGCTCTAAACACACCCAGAACTCATTAAGAGAATAAGCCCAACCCTGTTAGACCATGCGCCGGGGTGCAGAGCGTATTTTACCATCCTTATAGCAAAAGTGGATCCAGACATGCCCTTAATACTTTTGCACCATACACTTTAGACTTTGCGCCTAGATTGTTAAAATAGAGCCCAAGGTTTCAATAGTTAATGTATTTACTAGCATGAATTAATAATGAACAATACTAAGGTATGGTGTTTATTAATCATAGTTTAACTTTTACTAATGCATTATTAAAATCTAAAGTGTGCTTGTTGGCATTAATTAATGCACTGTGAGTTATCATGAACTAACAATGCATTTTTAATAACTAACATGAACAAATACTGTAATAAATATCATTTGTTCATGTTAGTGAATAGGGCGAGGTAGTGGCGCAGTAGGTAGTGCTGTCGCCTCAAAGCAAGAAGCTCGCTGTGTTGTTGGGTCGCGCCTCGTCTCAGTTAGCGTTTCTGTGCGAAGTTTGCATTTTCTCCCTGCGTTCGCATGGGTTTTCTCCGGGTTCTCCAGTTTCCCCATAGTCCAAAGGGTGAATTGGGTAGGTTAAATTGTCCGTGGTGTATGAATGTGTGTGTGTGGATGTTTCCCAGAAATGGGTTGTGGCTGGAAGGGTATTCGCTGTGTAAAAACTTGCTGAATAAGTTGGTGGTTCATTCCACTGTGGCGACCCCGGATTACTAAAGGGACTAAGCCAACAAGAAAATAAATGAATGATTGTTAGTAAATACATTAATTAATACAAACGTATTGTGAAATTTTTCAAAAAATGTATATACTGCAATCTTATTTCACTTTAAAAACAATTAATTAAGTTTTTAAGGAAAGTGTTGTGTAAGTATGTGTTATGTTTTGTTTTCGGTTATCATTTTTGTGTTACACATTTCTTCTGAGGAGCGTAAGACAGGCTTGAGATTGTAATATATTACATTTTTACATATTGATGGCTCTGAATGTTACAACAATGCCATCAACATCAGCGCTCAGATTTACTGCAATCCAAAAATCAGATCCTAATAATCACTTTAATGCTCTGTATTATTGCTGTAATTATAGACAAATAATCAGTTTTGGGGAAAGTAGGTCACACTTTATAATGAGGCTTCATAAGGTGATGTATTTACTAAAAATAAACTCATTCATTCATTCATTCTCTTGTCGGCTTAGTCCCTTTATTAATCCGGGGTCACCACAGCGGAATGAACCGCCAACTTATCCAGCACATTTTAATGCAGCGGATGCCCTTCCAGCCGCAACCCATCTCTGGGAAACATACACACACACATTCACACACACACACACGCATACACTACGGACAATTTAGCCTACCCAATTCACCTGAACCGCATGTCTTTGGACTGTGGGGCAAACCGGAGCAACCGGAGGAAACCCACGCGAAGGCAGGGAGAACATGCAAACTCCACACAGAAACGCCAACAACTAACCCAGCTGAGGCTCGAACCTGTGACCCAGCGACATTCTTGTTGTGACGCGACAGCAGTACCTACTACGCCACTGCGTCACCTATATTAGTACATATATATATATATATATATATATATATATATATATATATATATATATATATATATATATACATACACTATGTTTATGTAACAAAGACAAAACTATAAGTATTTACGTTTTTATATAATTTGTTTCATATATATATATATATATATATATATATATATATATATATATATATATATATATATATATATATAGATTTGATATCTAAATTGCAAATATATGCATGCATGTGCGTATTTATAAATAATAAATACACACAGTGCACACACACACATATATAAAGGGATGAGATAAAGGGATATATATACTATGTTTAAGTAACTTTCCCAGAGATGGGTTGCGGCTGGAAGGGCATCTGCAGTGTAAAAATGTGCTGGATAAGTTGGTGGTTCATTCCTCTGTGGCGACCCGGGATTAATAAAGGGACTAAGCCGACAAGAAAATGAATGAATGAATGAATGAATAAATGAATGTTTATGTGACAAACACAAAGACAAAACTATAAGTATTTACGTTTTTTATTTAATTTGTTTCATATACATATATATTTGATATCTAAATTGCAAATATATGCATGCATGTGCGTATTTATAAATAATAAATATACACAGTGCACACACACACACACAAATATAACAGTATGTCAAAACAAACTTTTATTTTGGATGCAATTAATGACGTTTACTTTTTGCCCAACACTAATCATATTTCACTTAACAAATCCAATATTTAATAGTCAACATTATTTCATTGATCAAAAACAAATTCACTTCTCACCAAAATGCTCAAAAGTAATGCTGATTTCTGTTTAAATCCTGGTGATGACTTCTACTGAGCGAGCATTCGTGTTGAAGCAGTTCTATATTTAAGTCTGTATTTCTAAAAGAGGCGTTTGCTATTTCCAGTGCTTATGAATAATGAATTCCTCTGTCTTTGTACAGGGTGGCAGGATATGAGACGTGAGTCACTAATGTTGGATAATGACTCCCTCTCTCTCCTTCTCTCTGGAGGTCACAGTGTTCATGCTGCTCTTAATGAGGTAAGCAGGGTAAACTCTGATTAGCACTGTAACGGTTGAGTTCGTCACACAATGACATGAATATACAGTTGAAGACAAACTTAACCGACTCCAGTTAAACTTGAATACTTTTTCAAATTTAGAAAAGGAAAATAAAAAACAAATATACGCTACCTGACAAAAGTCTTGTCTTGGATCTCAGTTATAAGAGCAACACATAATAACTTGACTTCTAGTTGATTGTGTGTAAAAGTGTCAGAAGGTGGATTTCTCTGCTGGATCATCTGTTGATCTGCATCCCGATCATCACCAATACTGCAGAAGACCTACTGGAACCAGCATGGACCAAGATTCTGACAGAAATCAGTCAAGTTTGGTGAAGGAGAAATCATGGTTTGGGGTTCAGTCAGTATGGAGAGATCTGCAGAGTGGATGATCAACATCAACAGCCATTTGTGCTGCCCATTACATTACAAACCACAGGAGAGGGACAATTCTCCAGCAGGATAGCGCTCCTGCTCATACTTCAGCCTCCACATCAAAGCTCCTGAAGGTCAAGGTGCTCCAGGATTGGCCAACCCAGTCACCAGACATGAACATTATTGAGTTCAGATGAAGGAGAAGGCATTGAAGATGAACACAAAGACTCTTGATGAGCTCTGGGAGTCCTGTTGAACGCTTTCTTTGGCATTCCAGATGACTTTATTAATCAGTGATTTGAGTCATGTCAGAGATGTATGGATGCAGTCCTCCAAGCTCATGATGGAGTCAGACACAATATTCATTCTGTCTCCACTGCAGCAGGACTTTATCTTCTATACTGGACATTATTTCTGTTCAGTGATGAGACTTTAGTCTAAACAGAGTCAGACCTTACTGTCTTAATGAAATCATTAATAATCAAGGCATGATCATGTTATTGTGCTCAAATAAGCAAAATCTAGAGGCCTTTGCCTTTCATATAAGACACTTCTGATACCAAATCATCAACTAGAAGTCAGCTTATTATTTGGTCTTTCTAAAACTTAGATAAGCGACAAGACTTTTGTCAGGTAGTGTACAGCAACTGATTTAAACATATATATTGTTTTAGAGTTTTTCTGAATTTTTAAAAATGTATATTTACATCATAAATATAGATGTTATTAAAGCTCAGTTGAAAACAAAATTATTAACCCTCATTCATTAAATTTGAATACTTTTTCAAATATAGAAATGCAAATAAATATAAATATAGGTCGCATCACAGCAAGAAGGTTGCTGGTTTGAGTCCCGACTGGGTCAGTTGGCGTTTCTGTGTGGAGTTTGCATGTTCTCCCCGTGTTGGTGTGGGTTTTCTCCGGGTGCTCCGGTTTCCCCCCACAGTCCAAACACTTGCGCTAAAGGGGAATTGGGTTGGCTAAATTGTCCGTAGTGTATAAATGTGAATGAGTGTGTATGGGTGATTCCCATTCCTGGGTTACAGCTGGAAGTGCACGCGCTGAATATAAAACATATGATGGATAAGTTGGCGGTTCATTCCCTCTGTGGTGACCCCTAATGATTAAAGGGACTAAGCCAAAAAAAAATGAATGAATGTGCAAAAATTAATTATGATTAATTGCATCCAAAATAAAAGTTTTGACTTAAAATATATTTGAGAAAATATTTATTTAATTTAAGATACAATATATATATATATATATATATATATATATATATATATATATATATATATATATATATATAATACAAATTATATTTACATTTAAATATCTATGCGACAACATTTTTTTGTATGATTTATTTGATGTACTTGTGTGCATCACATATACATAATAAATATATATAACCCCCACACAAACACACACGTCAAAACACTTTTATTTTGGATGCAATCAGTCTTTGCCCAGCACTAGACTTAAAACTTTCTCCAGAACAAAAAATATAATAGGAAATACTGTGCAAAATGTCCCTGTTAAACATCGCTTGAGAAAAAGATTTCACAGGAGGGTGAATAATGTTGTCTTCAAATATGCAGTGATCCATGCCTGGGTTGAGGATATAATCGTAAAACACACACAGAGGTAAAAATAGAGCGATATAAATAGAACACTACCATTGATGCAGCATCATCACCATGCAGATGTGCTGCTTTTCTGCTCATCTATTCTTTAATGGAGATGTATTTACAGTATTGCTGCATGGATCTACACTAGAGAGCTGCTGTAAACAAACCCAATGCTGGCTAGGAAGTCACAATGACATGTGCAATAAAACTGGAGCCTAAATTAAAGATTAAAAAGACTCTTTTAGACATTGTAGCTTAAATTAAAGATTAAAAGGGATAGAGCTTAAAAATGGAGGGTCTGATCTGTCTTTGATAATTGGAGAAAATGTAAATTATCTCTTTAAATTCATTCATTCATTTTCTTTTTCGGCTTAGTCCCTTTATTAATCAGGGGTCGCCACAGAGGAATGAACCGTCAACTTATCCAGCATATGTTTTACGCAGCGGATGCCCTTCCAGCTGCAACCCATACTGGGAAACATCTTTTTTAATAATTAAATATAAATTACTATTGCAAAACTGCAGCTTAAACAGACAAAAAAAATCTAAAATTTTGAGGGTCTTTCTCTGATAATTCAGGAAAATGTGAATATTTGCTTAAAATGTAAATAATTAAATATAAATAATTATTGCAACAATTTAATTAAATAATTAATAATTATAATTACTGCAACTTAAAAAGACTAAAAAACTCATAGATTTTAACTTTTCAGGGTCTGATCATTCTCTGATAATTTATTATGTGAATTATTTCTGTAATTATTAAATATTTTATGTAAATAATTATTGCAAAAATTAAATAGTTAATAATAATAATTACTGCGACTTGAAAAGAGTAAAAAATTCATAGATCTTAAAATTTGAGGGCCCGATCTTTCTCTGATAATTTAGGAAAATGGGAATTCTCTCTTTAAATATAAAAAAATGAAATATAAAATATTATTACAATCTACTATTAATTAAGGAAAATGTGAATATTTGCTTAAAATGTAAATAATTAGATACAAATATTTTTGCAATAATTACATAAAATTTAATAATTAATAATAATAATTACTGCAAATTAAAAAGACAAAAAACTCATAGATCTTAAATTTCAGGGTCTGATCATTCTCTGGTAATTCATTATAGTGTGAATTATCTCTTTAAATATAAATAAATAAATAAATATAAATAATTATTGCAACAATTAAATAATTAACAAAAATAATTACTGCAACGTAAAAAAAAAACTCACAGATCTTAAATTTCAGGGTCTGATCATTCCCTGGTAATTCATTTTAATTCATTCATTTTAATTCATTTTAATTCATTCAATTATCTCTTTAAATATAAATAAATAAATAAATAAATAAATAAATAAATAAATAAATAAATAAATAAATATAAATAATTATTGCAACAATTAAATAATTAACAAAAATAATTACTGCAACGTAAAAAAAAACAACTCACAGATCTTAATATTTAGGGTCTGAATTATCTCTGATAGTTTAGGAAAATGTGAATAATCTCTTTAAACAAAATAATTAAATATAAATAATTATTGCAACTATTAAATAATTAAATAAAATAATTAATAATAATAATTATGGCAACTTAAAACTTAAATTTTGATGGTCTGATCTATCTCTGATAGTTTAGGAAAATGTGAATTCACTCTTTAAATATAAATAATTACATATAAATTAGTATTAAAACAAAACTGCAACTTAAAAAGATCAAAAAATCTTGAATTTTGAGGGTCTTTCTGTGATAATTTTGGTAAACATCAATCATCTCTTTAAATATAAATAATTAAATATGAATAATTATTGCAACAATTAAATCATTAAATAATTAGACTTATCAAACTCGTCAATCTTGATCGTAGATCAATATAATAATTATTATAATAATTAATAATCAGTATAAACGGTGTAGATTATTTTAAATAATCTCTCTCTCTCTCTCTCTCTCTCTCTCTCTCTGTGATAATCCAAGCAAATATGGAAAATTCCTTTTTTTAATTTCAATTCAATTCAGTTCAAGAGAGCTACATGAGCATCAATTGTCAAGTATAGCCAAAGCATTGCAGATTACATAAACAATAAATCAAATGATAATAAAATCTCCCTCTGTTTCTCCCTCTCTCTCTCTCTCCACCATCAGCTGTAGGTCACATGACTCTCTCTGCTGGCTCTACTGAGCATGCTCAGTCCAGTGTGTTGTCAGGCAAAAAAGGGCAGCAGCAGTGGCAGCAGATCTGCATCAGATAAACACAGAGGATTTCTGCTCGCTCACGGCCTCTCGCTGCGTGTGTGTGCTTGCATGTAAGTGTGTGTGTGTGTATGTGTGTATGTCTTCAGCGGCCTCCGGTGTTTCTCCATCCTCCTGAAGGTGAGCTGGATGTCCGTGTGTGTCGGTATGTTGATTCTGGGTGTGTTTGCGGGGGGATTCAGGCAGATTACAGTCAGTGTGATGGTTTAGTCGGAGAGATCGGCTATAATGCATTCATTCAATCAGGAGATCAGAACAACAGCACGCTCCGGCTGGAAATATTAGGACATTCTTATGCTTTCAAAGCTCCTTTGTTTTGGATTTTGGTCCATATTGAGCAAAAGATGACGTAAATCTCTTTTAGACGCAGGCGTTTGTGTGCATCTTCATGACAAAAGCATTCACACTAGTGTCTTGAGGATGTTGATTGCATTTATTTGTATGCATTTTTGTTGCCAAAATAATTTCTTTGTGTATTGGTAGATTAGTATTTGCATGATATTTTAAAAAGACAATATTATGTCAAATATTTTAAATGCATCTTATTTTTCTATTAAATACATTAAGTAGTCTGTTAGTGTTGTGAAAATGATTTCTTCATGTATTAGTATATTAAAATTGGTCAATTATTAGCATCAGATATTTAAAATAATGTCAAATATTTAAAATGAAGGTATTTGTGTGCATAATATTTAATAAAAAAGGATTTATTTATGTATTAGCACATTGAAATTGCTAGATTAGTGTTTGAATCAGATATTAAAAATGAAGTAATATGTAAAATATTTAAAATAAAGGTATTTTAAATGCATCTTATTTACTCATTTATTTATTCATAAAAAGCATTAGATAGTCTATTAGTATCTTAGAATGAGGATGTCGATATTTATTTAAAGAGCAATTGCATTTATTAGTATGCATTTTTGTTGCATAAACAGATTAGGTGGATTAGGATTTGAATCAGATATTAATATTACAGTATTATGTCAAATATTTAAAATGCAGGTATTTTAAATTCATCTCATTTTTAATAGTCTATTAGTATCTTAGATTGATTTCTTCATGCATTAGTATATTAAAATTGCTCAATTATTAGCATCAGATATTTAAAATAATGTCAAATATTAAAAATGAAGGTATTTGTGTGCATAATATTTAATAAAAAAGGATTTATTTATGTATTAGCACATTGAAATTGCTAGATTAGTGTTTGAATCAGATATTAAAAATGAAGTAATATGTAAAATATTTAAAATAAAGGTATTTTAAATGCATCTTATTTACTCATTTATTTATTCATAAAAAGCATTAGATAGTCTATTAGTATCTTAGAATGATTTCTTCATGCATTAGTATATTAAAATTGGTCAATTATTAGCATCAGATATTTAAAATAATGTCAAATATTTAAAATGCGGGCATTTGTGTGCATAATGTTTAATTTAAAAAGCATATGAATGGTCTATTAGTATCTTAGAATAAGGATGTTGCTATTTCCATCAAAAGCAATCACAATTATTGCATGATTTTTTTTGTTGTGATACAGGATTTCTTAATGTAGGACATTAAATTGGTTGATTAGTATTTGCATCAGATATTAAAAATGCAGAATTATGTCAAATATTTAAATGCAGGTATTTTAAATGGATCTTATTTTTTATTCATAAAATACATTAAGTTTTTTATTAGTATCTTAGAATGAAGATGAGTTACTTCAAAAGCAGTTGCGTTTGTTTGTGTGCATTTTGTTGGGGAAGTTATTTATTTATGTATTCGTATATTATAATTGGCAGAATATTTGCATCAGATATTAAAAATACAATATTATGTCAAATATTTATTTGTATTTGTATTTTGTTTGTATCTTTCTTTTTTTATTCATAACAGTCATTAAAAAGGCTAATAGTATCTTCGAATTAATATTTCCATCAAAAGCAATGACATTTATTTGTATGCATTTTTTTTTTGGCTAAAAATATTTCTTTATGTATTGGTAGATTAAAATAGGCATCAGATATTAAAGATAAAATATACATTTTTAAAAACCCAGGTATTTGTGTGCATAATGTTTGTTTTCATCTTAGAATGAGAATTTATTTGTGTGCGTTTTTGTTGCTAAAAATATTTCTTTATATACAAGTACATTAAAATTGGTAGATTATTAGCATCATATATTTAATATCCAGGTATTTGTGTGCATCTTCTTTGTTTTCATAAAACAAAAAGCACTGCATTGTTTATTAGGACCTTAGAATGAGGATGTTACTGTTTGCATCAAAAGCAATGACATTTATTTGTGTGCATTTTTGTTGCATAAATGATGAGATTAGTTTTTGCATCAGATATTAATAATACTATATTATGTAAAGTATTTAAAATAGAGGCGTTTTAGTTCATCTTCTTTGTTTTCATAACAAAAACAGTACGTTTTTATTAATATCTTAGAATGAGGATGTCGCTATTTTTTTATCAAAAGCAATGACATCTGTTTGTTTGCATTTTTGTTGCTAAAACGATTTCTTGATGTATTAGTATATTAAAATTGGTTGATTAGTATTTGCATCAGATATTAAAAATACAATATTGTCCAATTTTGAAAATCCAGGTATTTTTGTGCATAATATGTTTTGTAAAAAAGCATTACAATTTTATTAGTATCTTAGAATGGGGATGTCGCAATTTGCTTTAAAAGATATTATATTTATTTGCATGCAGTTTTGTTGCTAAAAATA
>NC_141038.1:1482500-1500000 GCF_052040795.2 Danio rerio | reverse complement strand
CTATATACTTTAAAACAGGTCATACCATGTCATTATAAAAATGCGTATTCTTTACTAATGCACATTTGTTAAACTCTCATTGGGTAGATTGTCCATCCATCCATCCATCCATCCATCCATCCATCCATCCATCTGTGTATCTATCCATCCATCCAAACTATCCATCCATCCATCCATCCAACTATCCATCCATCCATCTATCTATCCATCCATCCATCCATCCATCCATCCATCCATCCATCCATCCATCCATCTGTTCATTCATCCATCCATCCATCCGTCTGTGTATCTATCCAACTATCCATCCATCCAACTATCCATCCATCCATTTATTCATCCATCCATCTGTTTATCCATCCATCCGTCCATCCATCTGTTTATCTATCCATCTGTCCATCCATCTATCTATCTATCCATCCATCCATCCATTCCATCCATCTGTTTATCTATCCATATATCCATCCATCCATCCATCCATCCATCCATCCATCCATCCATCTAACGGAATTAAAATAAATATTTGGAGGTAACAAAGTAAGGGAAGAACTCAATTAAGTTTAAATATAAGAAAAACAATCCTCCAAAATTAAATCAAAACCATTAAACCTGAACTAATAAAATTAGTTAACATTCAAAATGTTAGTAAATGCCATTATAGAATATGAATAATATGACAATGACATTGTTTGTGTTGAATTTAGGATATTAAAGGCCAGTGCTGGACGGATGAAGAATCGGATGGAGAGAATGAACCAGAGCAGTTCCTGTACGGCATCCAGGTAAAATGGTTCATTTAGGAGGGTGTGATATTGACAAAAATATACATCTTATTATTTTGGGGGTATTATTTTATTTTGCTGAGTATGATTTTGTGTTTCTACTTTAATGTTTTTAATGTGTTTGTTGTAATAGCTTTCATCATCCAGTCAATATTTTTGCACAGTGTTTTTATTTTTATTTTTAAACTAAGGGATAAACTCCATAATATCAGATGATGTAAATGATATTAGTAATGTTACCTTTATTGTGCAGCACCACAAGTTACATTTATATGTTTACTTTTCATCAATTATTGCCTGTTGGTATAATGGATGTCAGTTGAAGTGTAATACCGCGGTGTTCCTGTAGGGGAGCTGTGCAGCGGATTTGTACCGTCACCCACAACTGGACGCTGACATTGAGGCTGTAAAAGACATTTACACAGACAGTGCTGTGTCTGTCAGGTGAGATTAACCTCACTCCACTTCTGATCCACATTCACTGCACATTCAAACCCTATTCACATTCACTGCACTTTCACATCCGATTCAAATTCACTGTGATTCACATCCGATTCACATTCACTGCATGTTCAAACCTGATTCACATTCACTGCACTTCCACACCTGATTCAAATTCACTGCATGTTCAAACCTTATTCGTATTCACTGCAATTTCACATCCAATTCACATTCACTGTGATTCACACATTATACGCATTCCTTATTCACACTGATTCTCAATCTCTGTGATCCACATACGATTCACATTCAATGCATGTTCAAACCTGGTTCATATTCAGTGTACTTTCACACCCAATTCACACTGTGATTCCCAGGTGATTTACGTTCATTTCACATTCACACCTGATTCACATTCATTGTGATTCAAACTGATTCACGTTCTCTATGATTCACACCCGATTCACATTCACTGCATGTTCACACCTGATTCACATTCATTGTGAATCATAGATGATCGAAGTTAATTTAGCTTTCTCATCTGATTCACATTCACTGTGATTTACACTGATTCACAGTCTTTGTGATTTACACCTGATTCACATTCACTGCACATTCACACCCAATTCACATTCACTCTGAATCACACATGATTCAAGTTAATTTAGCTTTCTTACCTGGTTCACATTCACTGCGATTCACACGTGATTCACAATCAGTGTATTTCACACCCGAATTACATTCACTGTGATTCAGATTCATTTTGCTTTCACACCTGATTCACGTTCATTTCGCATTCACACCTGATTCACTGTGGTTATTCACATTAATTGCACATTTAAACCCAATTCACTACACTTTCATACCCAATTCATATTCACTGTAATTCACACATGATTCACATTCATTTCCCATTCCTTCCTGATTCACATTCACTGTGATCCACACTGATTCCATTACTGTTATTCACACCTGTTTCACACTTGCTGTCATTTACACCTGATATGCATTCAGTGTACATTCAAATCTGAATTACATTCGCTGTGATTCACATATGATTCACATTTATTTCGCATTCACACCCAAATTACAGTCATTGTGATTCACACCTAACTCACAGTCACTCTGATTTAAACTGATTCACATATTCTATGATTCACATTGATTCACACTTGATTCACTTTCTCTTTTTTCACACCTGATTTGCATTCACTGTGAGTCTTTTTGCTGTGCCTACAGAGAGTATGGTACGATCGACGATGTGGACATCGACCTGCAAATCAACATCAGCTTCTTGGATGTAGGACCAAACACTTCTATATAACCCACTCAAATAATCAGTGGTGAGATGTGAATGAAAGCATGTGTTATTTCTCAGGAGGAGGTTGCGAATGCGTGGAAGGTGATCCGGACAGAACCCATCGTCTTACGCCTGCGCTTCTCTCTTTCACAGTATCTGGATGGACCAGGTGAGAAGTGTTCACACCTCTGCGTGTGTGTATGAGAGGATAAATTGTAAACTTATTTAATTAATCCTTGCAGAACCGTCTGTGGAAGTGTTCCAGCCGTCTAATAAAGAAGGCTTCAGTTTGGGCCTTCAGCTGAAAAAGTAAGTTTGCTAATGTTATTCATTAATATTATTTTATTCAACAAGGACGCATTAAATTGATCTATTTTTTTATTCACAGAAAACATTTGATCTATTTTACATTGCAGTAATCTTTCACTGTTTTGTTTATTGTATTGATGATCGAATATACACAGCTTTAGTAAGCACTAGACATAAAAATCTAGTCAGTAAGGCTGAATGAAGATTTATTTCTCAGTTTTATTATGGAGCCATTTGGATTTTGATAATAAGTGTGTGTGTGTGTGTGTGTGTGTGTGTTCAGGATCCTCAGCACGTTCACGTCTCAGCAGTGGAAACACCTCAGTAATGAGTTCCTCAAGGCGCAGCAGGAGAAGCGGCACAGCTGGTTTAAAGCTGGAGGAACCATCAAGAAGTTTCGTGCAGGACTGAGCATCTTCTCCCCCATTCCTAAGTACATCATTACAAGCCATGAATGCGAAACACCGTACTCATTATAAAATTTGCAAGAAAAAAAATAAGATTGAATGAAAACCTGCAGTATAATTAAATTTGCAAGGAATTTTTTAAAGAGTTGAGAGGTTCGCCTTGAAACATTTTCATTTTGTTTCATGCTATTAGTTGTGTTGTTAGAAAATTCAAGCGTTTTCTTAGGCCCCGTTTACACTAGTGCGTTTTAGTTTTAAAACGGCGTTTTAGAATGAAAACGATCCGCGTCCACACTCGCGTTTTACCCAGCGTTTCTGAACTGCTCTCCGTCCACACCAAAACGCTGAAAACGCACATCACGTGACCACACACACACACTTTGCCAATCGCTGGAGCCCATCTACCCAGATGAGAGCTCTGCTAGTCGGACTTCTCATCAAGCATCTCCCGCTGGATCTAATCTCACTATATTTATTAAACGGGATATTTCATTCATCTTGTTGTCTTTATCTAACGACATATTCCCTGACTTTGGTCATTGGAATCTATTACTTGTTCTCAGGTAACGTGTTTTGGCTGAGCGCAAAGATAAGTTAATGATTAATGTAACCACGTAGCCTACATTCTGTATATTGACTGATCGCTTGCCTTTATTTCCTATAATGTATAAACTTATTGTATGTTATAATTTATAATGGCCATTATCGATTATTAAAACTGATATTCAGCAAAAGAGAGGCTGTGTTTCGTATTTTCACTGAAATTGAAAGGAGGCAGTGTTGTTATCGGCTCCGTGTTGTTATAAATATCCACACAGTGAAGATGACGCTCATGCAGCACGACGCCTCAACATTTCTGCTGTCTGTTTAGTTGTTAATATTAAAATTAAAATAGGCAGTTCCTTATACCAAGTTTACATTTTATTGTTGAGAAAGTGAAACAACGTAGCCAAGGTGATGTGAATGAAGTTATAAAGTACACTGTTCCCTGTGAAGATTGACGCATGTCCTCGGTATGTTTTCCATATCAAACTTAGAAGAAGAGATGCAGCCTTGATCAAACTTGCGAAGTCTGAACTTACACGGAGAAGATTCAGGACTGAACTGTGTGTTAGGCTACTTAATATTGAGGAAAAGCCCCAATCAGAGAGGCGAATGTCTGCAGCCCCGCCTCCGTTTTCAGATGTCTCCGTCTTTCCCCATCCACACTGAGACGGAGCAGCAGCGTTTCAGAATGAAAACGGCCTCTCCAGCGTTTTCGAAACGCTCCGTTTTCGGCGCTCGAGAACTCCGGCGTAGTGTGGACGGATGGCGTAACCGTAGCAAAACTTATGCGTTTTCAAACTAAAACGCACTAGTGTAAATGAGGCCTTAAAGGGCCATGAAAGCCCCTTGTTTCAGCAGGGTGTTTTCACACCTCTACTTTGGAAAAAGTCAGAAAAGTGGGCGTGTCCAGCTCTGTTTAGGGGGGAGTGTCGGAGGAACTTAAGAGGCATGGTGTGGGAGTGTCTATTTGGGCACCCGCTGAGTTTCAGAGTCAAAACACACACACACACACACACACATGGGAGAAAGAGACTGTGTTTACATGGACATCTGCAGTCGAATTATTTGCCAAATTATTAAATGGTGGACTTTAACTGCAGTTTGGCTCTTTCATTTAGGAATTTCATTCATGTCCCTCACGACAAACAAGATATTTGACTCGAGGATCTGCTCTAAGCGTGTATTTTTCATGCAATGTTTGATACCGCACGGCGAATGAGAGAAAAAAACTCTGCATTTCCCGGAAACTTAGATGCACACAGCAGGTAGCGTCAGAAATCTGCGTGTGTTATTCCGGTCACTAAATGCGGTGAAAACCCTACACGAGGTTAAAGTTTGGTTGTGGTGCTAACATGTTTACACTCGGTGCAATAGTTAGTTCGAAACCAACAAACTGAATAAACAGAGCACTGCTCGCTCACTTACCAAATCTGTAGAGACAGGACAATCACCAGCAACTAGAGCCGCGTCTTTATTAGGAGGAGACTAAAGCGAATCCGGATCTCAGCGTTTGCAGATGAGAACAGCTCTCAGGTAAACAATAATCCTCCTTAGACGCGTAAGTTATTGTTGTCGCGCGTCGCGTACACTGTTAATCCACACGTGAGTCCAGCTGAGCTCTCACAGAGAGAAAATGAAAACAAAACTTCACTGCAGCAAACTATAAAAGCAACACTTCACACTTGTTTTGCCAACACAACGTGGCGTCTCTGTCGTGTAAACACTCTGACAGTAATGAATATTAATGAAGTTGCACAATAGAGCGCGCTGATTGGTTTGAACCAAGCCTTAATCATGCATTAATGCAGCACACTGTAAGACGTAATAAGACACACTCTGGCACAGACGTCCAGTCTGCACGCTGGAATACACGCTATTATCTCATGACCGTGACGCAGATACAAAAATTTGTTTCAAACCAGAAGTACGAATTTGCTTGAAATAACGCAAAAACAACCAATTTACACTTTTTAGTGAGATATAGGTGTCCTAATAGTGTTTTTAGCAGTGTGGGACACATATACCACTGTCAACTGCTCAACACATGTGTTCTGGTGTTTCGTGACCCTTTAATTTGTTGGCATTGTGAGATAATGCAGGATGTTTTTTATTGTATTTTGCCATGTGAGGATATGCTGCCAAACCAGGATGTATTCCTAATTTGCTGGTGTTTTTTGTAATTGCATGTGTTTTCTTTAATTACAGCATGTAAAGCTCTCTCGTCCACCATACAGTAGTCAGGGAATTTGACATATGGCTTTGAGCAGGAACCCTGCTTAATGAGACTAATCAGCATGCCCTCCATGTTGGCTCCAGGTCTCCCAGTTTCCCCCTGATCCAGGACACAGTTCTGAAGGGAAAGCTGAGCGTCCCGGAGCTGCGGGTCACACGACTGATGAACCGCTCCATCTCCTGCACCATGAAGAGCCCTAAAGGAGAACTGTTCAGCTACCCTCCAAACAGCCAGGTCAGCAGCTTCCAGCACACACACATACACTCTCTGTCCCAACACACACAACATTTTCTGCCTGGACGCAGTGGTGGACAAGATTTAACCCTTGTGTACTGTTCAAATGGACTCCCTTTTGGTTATGTTGGGGGCTGTTTTTGCCCTATTGACTTTCATTATAGCCATGTGTTGATGGCCATGACAGCATATAACAGCTTATCTAGATTTTCTCAGACTTGGTAAGTGCACAAACATGTGCAAAACATACAACTCTATATAAAAGCCAGAAAATAAGCTTTTTTTTGCACTGCAATTGATGAACAGCAGCAAAAATGACAACAGGGAAAACCAGAAACAATCAAGAATGTATGATTATATGCTGTCATGGCTTTGTAATGAAAAAATGTGATTATACTGGAAGTCAGTGGATCAAAAACAGCTATTTTAACTCTGGGAGTCAATTTGCCCAGATTGTATAGAGTTTTTTTTTTAATTAAAAAAATTCCCAAAATATGTGTCAAAATAAGCTTTGTTACCAGAAATCATCACACATCCTGAAACACAGAGAAAGCTGTGGTCAAATTAAGACTCAAAGTGAATGAAAACTTCCCAACAGCACACATCCTGGGTTAATCAGCTATTACAGCTCAGTACAATCTTTTGTGTCTAACATTTTACATGTTACATCAAATAGGCATGTAATAAGCGGGACAAAGTACATCCAGGATGGTTGTTTTTATAGAATAAACTATTCAGTATAAACAACAGTGCTCTGCTTCACATCAGGCTGCCGATAATCCTGTTGGGCTTTATTTTGTGATAACAGCCACTTGGATGTACTTTGTTACACAACTACTTGCCATGATACCTAAAAATAGAAACCAAAACGGCTGAATAGAGCATGCACTAACCTATATTATTCAGTCACAAGATGGCACCAAACTGTAAAAAAAAACAGCAACACGACAGAAGAAAATATAGATAGATGGATAGATAGATAGATAGACAGACAGACAGACAGAAAGACAGACAGACAGACAGACAGAATGATGGACGGACGGACTGACTGACTAATAGATGGATAGATAAATGGATGGACAGACGGATAGATGGATGGAAGGATGGATGGACGGATGACCAGACGGATGGACGGATAGATGAAGGGATGGACGGAAAAAAAGCTGGATGGATAGATAGATAGATAGATAGATAGATAGATAGATAGATAGATAGATAGATAGATAGATAGATAGATAGATAGATAGATAGATAGATAGATAGATAGATAGATAGATAGATAGATAGATAGATAGATAGATAGATAGACAGACAGACAGACAGAATGACGGACGGACAGACAGACTGACGGACTAATAGATGGATAGATAAATGGATGGATAGATGGATGGAAGGATGGATGGACAGACGACCAGACGGATGGAAGGATAGATGAAGGGATGGACGGACAAAAAGCTGGATGGACAGAAAGAAAGATAGATAGATAGATAGATAGATAGATAGATAGATAGATAGATAGATAGATAGATAGATAGATAGACAGACAGACAGACAGAATGACGGACGGACAGACTGACGGACTAATAGATGGATAGATAAATGGATGGATAGATGGATGGAAGGATGGATGGACAGACGACCAGACGGATGGACGGATAGATGAAGGGATGGACGGACAAAAAGCTGGATGGATGGATGGACGGATAGATAGATGGATGGGTGGGTGGGTTGATTGATTGATTGATTGATTGATTGATTGATTGATTGATTGATTGATTGATTGATTGATTAATTGGTTGGGAACAACAGATCTGGGAACATATCATAACATATTTTGGATGTCGTGACTGACCAATCAGGTATAATGTGTTATTGACACTTGCTTGCACACTTGAATCACCCTGTCAGTATGGTCAGCAGTAATATTTTAATTTATTAGTGTATGTGTACTTTTACTGGAGTGTCTGATTTGTGTGCTTGGTCCTCCTGCCCGTGAGCCTCGCCTGACGGGCAGACGGCTCTGTCCCATAATGCTCTTCTCCGTTGACCCATCAGACTGTGGCCGTCCCGGCGGGCAGGGCTCCTGCGCAGATTACCACACGCCAGCTGATTGAGTTGTTTTTCTCATCCCAGGCGGGCGGACACTGCAAGAACATCCCCACGCTGGAGTACGGCTTCCTGGTGCAGGTACCAGAACAACGGCAGTAACACTACACTCATTACTGCAGTCATTACTACATTCATTAGTGCATTCATAACTGCATTCATTAGTGCAATCATTAGTGCATTCAACACTGCAATCATCAGTGCAATCATCAATGCATTAAACACTGCAATCGTCACTGCAATCGTCAGTGCAATCATCAATGTATTAAACACTGCAATCGTCACTGCAATCGTCAGTGCAATCATCAATGTATTAAACACTGCAATCATCACTGCAATCATTAGTGCAATCATCAATGCATTAAACACTGCAACGGTTAGTGCAATCATCAATGTATTAAACACTGCAATCATCACTGCAATCATTAGTGCAATCATCAATGCATTAAACACTGCAACGGTTAGTGCAATCATCAATGCATTAAACACTGCAACGGTTAGTGCAATCATCAATGCATTAAACACTGCAACTGTTAGTGCAATCATCAATGCATTAAACACTGCAACTGTTAGTGCAATCATCAATGCATTAAACACTGCAACTGTTAGTGCAATCATCAATGCATTAAACACTGCAACGGTTAGTGCAATCATCAATGCATTAAACACTGCAACGGTTAGTGCAATCATCAATGTATTAAACACTGCAATCATCACTGCAATCATTAGTGCAATCATCAATGCATTAAACACTGCAACGGTTAGTGCAATCATCAATGCATTAAACACTGCAACGGTTAGTGCAATCATCAATGTATAAAACACTGCAACGGTTAGTGCAATCATCAATGTATTAAACACTGCAACGGTTAGTGCAATCATCAATGCATTAAACACTGCAACGGTTAGTGCAATCATCAATGCATTAAACACTGCAACTGTTAGTGCAATCATCAATGCATTAAACACTGCAACGGTTAGTGCAATCATCAATGCATTAAACACTGCAATCATTAGTGCAATCATCAATGCATTAAACACTGCAACGGTTAGTGCAATCATCAATGCAATCATCACTGCAATCATTAGTGCAATCATCAATGCATTAAACACTGCAACGGTTAGTGCAATCATCAATGCATTAAACACTGCAATCATTAGTGCAATCATCAATGCATTAAACACTGCAACGGTTAGTGCAATCATCAATGCAATCATCACTGCAATCATTAGTGCAATCATCAATGCATTAAACACTGCAACGGTTAGTGCAATCATCAATGCAATCATCACTGCAATCATTAGTGCAATCATCAATGCATTAAACACTGCAACGGTTAGTGCAATCATCAATGCATTAAACACTGCAACGGTTAGTGCAATCATCAATGCATTAAACACTGCAACTGTTAGTGCAATCATCAATGCATTAAACACTGCAATCGTCACTGCAATCATCACTGCAATCATCAATGCAATCATCAATGCATTAAACACTGCAATCGTCACTGCAATCATCAATGCATTAAACACTGCAATCGTTACTGCAATCATCAATGCATTCGTCAGTTCATTTATCACTGCATTCGTTACTGATTCTTCAGTGCATTCATCACTGCATTCATTACTTCGTCTATTAGTGCATTCATTGATGCATTCAATGCTGAATTCTATAATGCATACATCACTGCATTTAAAACTGCATTCATCCATGCATTCACTACTGCATTCATCATTGCAATCATTACTGTATTCATCAGTTCATTTGTCAGTGCATTCATTACTGCATCCATCACTGCAACCACCACTGCAATCATCACTGTATTCATCACTGCGATCTTCACTGCATTTATTACTGCATTCACTACAGCATTAACCACTGCGTTAGTCACTGTATTCATAACTGCATTCATTACTGCATTCATATAATCAATAATCAAAGTTAATCACCTTATTTAATCTACTAACCTTTTAATTCAAAATAAAAATGGTCTAAAATGATTACGTTCTGCTATTATAGCAGTAATATGAAAGAGGCCATGAATGTAGATTCTTCACGGCTGACGGATGTTTGACAATATAGTGTTATATAACAGAAAACCTTATTGCTTAAATAACAGCACAGCTAAATTTAGGACACCTTTTACATTCATTCAGATGTGATCACAGTCATCTGCTTTCATATCATTGACGTTTGGGGTGGGTATTTTCTTTATATTAAATAAAAAATATAAATATATTCAGCATGGAATTATTAAGCTGAGCAAACGTGACAGTAAATACTTTTATCATCGTATTCATCGTATGTCCACAAAAACATGAAACAATTGTTGTAATATTAATAATAATCAGATTTTGTTATTGATCATCAAAACAGCGCATGCGAATTATTTCATGGGATCATGTAACTGGAGTAATAATGATGAAACTTCAGCTTTAAATAACAGCAATCAATGACATTTTGTTACACATTTACATAGAAACAGCTTAAAAAATTCTAATAATATTTTACATTTTTACTGTATATTAAAATTAAATAAATGCAGCCTCAGTAAGTTTATTCACAAGCATTCAAATCTTACTAGCCCCAAATTGTGTGTAATATTACAGTAACCTGTAAAACTGGACTGACCAATCAGCATCTAGAATTGGAATAGTAATTAATCAGCTTAATTGTGATGTATATCATTTAGTTCAGCTGTGTTTCGCTGTTAATGCATCTATTTCCACATTACACAACACTCTGATGTCTCTGACCATCATCTCTGTGTTTCTCTGTCAGATTATGAAGTACTCAGAGCAGCGAATCCCCACTCTGAATGAATACTGTGTGGTTTGTGACGAACAGCATGTCTTCCAGAATGGCTCCATGCTTAAGGTGGGATTTACACCGCAGAAATAATCATATTCCTCCATTCCTTTAAAATGTATGGCACAATTAAGCCTTTAGTTTTGGTGGAATGCATTTGATATATTTTGAATCGGTTTATTTGACGGATTTTGCTGATGTTGTGTGTGTTCTGTGTTTCTCCGTCAGCCGGCTGTGTGCACCAGAGAACTGTGTGTGTTCTCCTTCTACACTCTGGGTGTGATGTCTGGAGCAGCTGAAGAAGTGGCCACCGGTGCAGAGGTGCTGACATTTATCCTAAACTCTCTGATGGTGGTGATGATGATGATTATTATTATGGTGATAATAGTGATGATGGTGGTGGATGTTGATGTGGAGGATTTTTATGGGGATGACGATGCTTAAGCTTAAGCTCATAGTGATGGTGGTGATGATGATGGTGCTGATTATTATAGTGATAATAGTGATGATGGTTGTGATGATGATGTGATGTAGGTGATGTTGATGTGGATTATTTTTATGGGGATGATGATGATGATGATGATGATGACGATGGTGATGGTGATGGTGATTTTTATGGAGATGATGATGCTTATGCTCATAGTGATAGTGATGATGACGATGGTGATTATTATGGTGATAATAGTGATGATGGTGTTGGTGATGATGATGTGGTGTAGGTGATGTTGATGTGGATGATTTTTATGGGGATGATAATGCTTAAGCTCATAGTGATGATGATAATGACGATGGTGAATATTATAGTGATAATAGTGATGGTGGTGGTGGTGATGATGATGTGATGTAGGTGATGTTGATGATTTTTATGGGGATGATGATGCTTATGCTCATAGTGATGGTGATGATGACGACGGTGATAGTGATGGTGATGGTGGTGGTGGTGGTGATGATGATGTGAGGTTGATGTGGATGATTTTTATGGGGATGATGATGATGATGATGATGATGATGATGGTAATAGTGATGTTGATAATGATGGTGGTGATGACAATTTGATGTTAATGTGGATGATATTTGTGGAGATGATGATGCTTATGTTCATAGTGATGGTGACGATGGTGATAGTGATGGTGATGGTGGTGGTGGTAATGATGATGTGAAGTTGATGTGGATGATTTTTATGGGGATGATGATGATGATGATGATGATGATGATGATGATGGTCATGAGGATGATGGTAATAGTGATGATGATGATGATGATGATGATGATGCTGATGGTAATAGTGATGGTGATAATGGTGGTGGTGATGGTGATGATGATGATGGTAATAGTGATGGTGATAATGGTGGTGGTGATGACAATGTGATGTTGATGTGGATGATTTTTATGGGGATGATGATGATGATGATGATGATGATGATGGTCATGAGGATGATGGTAATAGTGATGATGATGATGATGATGATGGTAATAGTGATGATGATAATGATGGTGGTGATGACAATGTGATGTTGATGTGGATGATTTTTATGGAGATGATGATGCTTATGCTCATAGTGATGGTGATGATGACAATGGTGATTATTATGGTGATAATAGTGTTGGTGATGATGATGTGATGTAGGTGATGTTGATGTGGATTATTTTTATGGGGATGATATTGCTTAAGCTCATAGTGATGATGATAATGACGATGGTGAATATTATAGTGATGGTGAGGATAGTGGTGACGATGATGTGATGTAGGTGATGTTGATGATTTTTATAGGGATGATGATGCTTATGCTCATAGTGATGGTGATGATGACGACGGTGATAGTGATGGTGATGGTGGTGGTGATGATGATGTGATGTTGATGTGGATGATTTTTATGGGGATGATGATGATGATGATGATGATGGTGATAATGGTGGTGGTGATGACAATGTGATGTTAATGTGGATGATTTTTGTGGAGATGATGATGCTTATGCTCATAGTGATGGTGATGATGATGATGGTGATAGTGATGGTGATGGTGGTGGTGGTGATGATGATGTGAAGTTGATGTGGATGATTTTTATGGGGATGATGATGATGATGGTCATGAGGATGATGGTAATAGTGATGATGATGATGATGATGATGATGGTAATAGTGATGGTGATAATGGTGGTGGTGATGACAATGTGATGTTGATGTGGATGATTTTTATGGAGATGATGATGCTTATGCTCATAGTGATGGTGATGATGACAATGGTGATTATTATGGTGAAAATAGTGTTGGTGATGATGATGTGATGTAGGTGATGTTGATGTGGATTATTTTTATGGGGATGATAATGCTTAAGCTCATAGTGATGATGATAATGACGATGGTGAATATTATAGTGATGGTGAGGATAGTGGTGACGATGATGTGATGTAGGTGATGTTGATGATTTTTATAGGGATGATGATGCTTATGCTCATAGTGATGGTGATGATGACGACGGTGATAGTGATGGTGATGGTGGTGGTGATGATGATGTGATGTTGATGTGGATGATTTTTATGGGGATGATGATGATGATGATGATGATGATGATGGTAATAGTGATGGTGATAATGGTTGTGGTGATAATGGTGGTGGTGATGACAATGTGATGTTAATGTGGAGGATTTTTATGGAGATGATGATGCTTATGCTCATAGTGATGGTGATGATGACAATGGTGATTATTATGGTGATAATAGTGTTGGTGATGATGATGTGATGTAGGTGATGTTGATGTGGATTATTTTTATGGGGATGATAATGCTTAAGCTCATAGTGATGATGATAATGACGATGGTGAATATTATAGTGATGGTGAGGATAGTGGTGACGATGATGTGATGTAGGTGATGTTGATGATTTTTATAGGGATGATGATGCTTATGCTCATAGTGATGGTGATGATGACGACGGTGATAGTGATGGTGATGGTGGTGGTGATGATGATGTGATGTTGATGTGGATGATTTTTATGGGGATGATGATGATGATGATGATGATGATGATGGTAATAGTGATGGTGATAATGGTTGTGGTGATAATGGTGGTGGTGATGACAATGTGATGTTAATGTGGAGGATTTTTGTGGAGATGATGATGCTTATGCTCATAGTGATGGTGATGATGACAATGGTGATTATTATGGTGATAATAGTGTTGGTGATGATGATGTGGTGTAGGTGATGTTGATGTGGATGATTTTTATGGGGATGATAATGCTTAAGCTCATAGTGATGATGATAATGACGATGGTGAATATTATAGTGATAATAGTGATGGTGGTGGTGATGATGATGTGATGTAGGTGATGTTGATGATTTTTATGGGGATGATGATGCTTATGCTCTTAGTGATGATGATGATGATGATGATGATTATAATTATGGTGATAATAGTAATGGTGATGATTGTTGTGTTAATGATGTAATGTTGATGTGGATGATTTTTATGGGGATGATGATGCTTATGCTCTTAGTGATGATGATGATGATGATGATGATGATGATGATGATGATGATTATAATTATGGTGATAATAGTAATGGTGATGATTGTTGTGTTAATGATGTAATGTTGATGTGGATGATTTTTATGGGGATGATGATGCTTAAGCTCATAGTGATGGTGATAGTAGTGATGATAGAGATGTTATGAGGATTTTGCTGATATTGATTGTTGTATGGATGATGGTGATGGTAATCGTGGTGGTAATGATGAGTATGGTGTTGCTGATAGTGATGGTGGTGGTAATTATCACAGTAATGGTGTTAATGATGTTTATTATTATAGTGATGATAATGGTGGTGATTATTATGGTGATGATATTGATGGTGATTATGGTAATTGTTATTATGGTGATGATAGTGATGGTGGTGATTATTATAGTGACAGTGGTGGTGATGATGTAATGTTGGTGAGGTTTTGATGATGTTAAGGATTATTTTATGTTGATGATAATGATGGTTATGCTCATAGTGATGGTGTTAATTATTATGGTGATAAGAGTGATGGTAAAGAGGATGGTGATGTTGATATTAATTGTGATGATGATGGTGATAGTAATTGTTGTGATGATGACGATGATGATCATGATGATGGTGATTATGATTATGGTGGTGATTATAATGATGGTGATGATGATGTTGATATTATTTGTGATGATGATGGTAATAGTGTTGTTGGTCATGTTGATGATGATGATGATGGTGATGCTGCTATTGATTGTTATTATGATGGTGGTGATGGTGAGGATGATGATCACAGTGATGATGATGATTATAGTGATTACGATGGTGATAATGATAGGGATCTTGATTATGATCATGATTATGATGATGATGCTGATGTTATTGATTATGAGGGTGGGGGTGATTGTGATGGTAATGATTTTGATGATGATGATGGGGATGGATGATGATTAGTATTGGCAGTAGTGCTTTTAAAGGTGTTGATAGCGATGTAATGGTTATGTAAGTGATGATTATTATGATGATGGTGATGTTTTGATCTTAGTGATGATGATGGTGATGGTTGATGATAATGATGATGGCAGGGATTTTGATGATGATGGCTGTGATTGTGATGATGATGATGGTGGTGATAAATATGGTGATGACGGTCGTGATGATGATAGTGTTAATGATGGTGATTATGATGATGGTGATGGGGATTATGTGCAGGTGGTGGATCTGCTGGTGGCCATGTGTAGAGCCGCTCTCGAGTCGCCCCGCAAGAGCATCATCTTTGAGCCGTACCCGTCTGTGGTGGATCCCAATGATCCCAAAACACTCGCCTTCAACCCCAAGGTGAAGAATCCACTAAAACAATACTCGACATGAAGATACAGCAAAACACAGACACTTTAGCAAAACGTTGTGAAGAAGAAAGTATTTATTTACAGAGGCTAAAATACAAAAACATTTCCAGTATTTTCCATATATCAAGTCTTGTTTGCCGATACAAAATTATCACAGTTGAGTTAGTTTATATCAGGACTATTATTGTTAAAATAAACTCAAACTATTAAATTAAAACTAATTTTTTTACATGATGGAATACAATAAATTATAATATAATAAAACAAATATTTATTAATTTTACTAATGTCATTTAAGATGGGTCTATTTTTTATTTACTTTTACTTGATATGTTCAAATGTTGCTTTTAAATTAAATGTATATTTGAATGTTTAGATATGATTTGGAAAATATATCATTTACTTTATTTAAATAACTGAATTCCAAGACAAAATGATGAGTAAGGAGATTTTTATTGCAGTGTATTACAATTTAAATAGACTTCAACTTTAACCAGCATCAAATCTCTCTTCCTTGTCTGTGTGTCTGTGTGTTTGTGTGCGATTATTGTACTGATCCTGTGGCGAACAGAAGAAGAATTATGAACGTCTGCAGAAAGCGCTAGACAGTGTGATGTCTATTCGGGAAATGACACAGGTATGATGCCATAATATAATATAATATAATATAATGTAATGTAATGTAATGTAATGTAATGTAATGTAATGTAATGTAATATAATATAATATGTAAAATATAATATTAAAATGAACTGTATATAACTAACTATACAGCTATATATATATATATATATATATATATATATATATATATATATATATACTGTATACATATATATATTTCTTTTTCTTATATATATATATATATTTATATTTATATTTATTTATATTTTATTTTTTTAATATATATATATATATATATATATTTTTTTTAATATATATATACATACATATATAAAATATATACAGAAATATATATGTATTCTTCATACATAAATATATAAAAAAATATATATATATATAAAATATAAATATATATATATAGTTAGTTATATACAGTTCATTTTAATATTATATTTTACATATAATATATATATATATATATATATATATATATATATATATATATATATATATATATATATATATATATATATATATATATATATATATATATATATAGTAAGGTAACTAAAATAGGTCAGAATTGTTTATTCCGGTCATTATTGTGACTGGAAATCAGATTTATTCCACCAAATATTGATATTTTGTATATATTATATAAGTTATAACTTGACATATATTCGTTAATTATTTCATAAGTTCATTTCTGAAGTTAAATCGTTGGCATTGTGTTGTTTAAAAGCAACATTATTTTTAAATTTATGATTTTGTAAGAAATAAATGCATTTTTGACATTGACATTAATAATTTATTTACTATTCATAAAGGCCAGAAGTTTGCTGTAACTATTCTTGTGTTTTAGGGCTCGTATCTGGA
>NC_141038.1:1452500-1477500 GCF_052040795.2 Danio rerio | reverse complement strand
CATCTTCATCATCATCATCTCTCTTTATGTTTTCCTTCATCTCCCATAATGCTTTTCCTTGCATTCTTGGCTGTGATCAGCCTGCGATCATCTCAGAGTCATGCTCTTTCTTCGTGGCGCACTGCATAAAATGCTTTTATTTTTTGCGTAGTTTTCTTTTTTTTAAAAGGTAAACATTTTCAAATCAAGATAAATGCACATGAGAAATATTTAGGTCTTGTTTTTTTTCATTTATTTATATATTTTATTTTACACTTTGGATAAAAGCTAAATAAAAAATAATAAATGAATAATAAAGCTAACATAATAATAAATAATAACTGAACTTCAACTCTAAAATTTGGACTTTGACTAGAACTTCTATGTTAAGCTGCTTTTACATAATCTACTTTGTAAAGCGCTAGAGAAAACACTTTTAGTAAAATTATATATATATATATATATATATATATATATATATATATATATATATATATATATATATATATACATACATACATACATAACAACAGGGGGGCTATATTTAGAGATTTTTTTTCCTGTTTTTTGTTTAACGGAGAGCAGATTTTTTAAGCCCATAATAGTTTATGATAATAATCATAATAGTTTTAATAACTCATCTCTAATAACTGATTTATTTTCTCTTTGCCATGATGACAAAACAATATATATTTTACTAGATATTCTTCAAGACACTTCTATACAGATTAAAGTGACATTTAAAGGCTTCACTAGGTTAATTAGGTTTACTAGGCAGGTTAGGGTAATTAGGCAAGTCATTGTATAATGATGGTTTGTTTTGTAGACTATCAAAGTAAAAAAATTGCCTAAAAATTTTTTTTTGATTTAAAACTGCTTTCATTCTAGCCGAAATAAAACCAATAAGACTTTCTCCAGAAGACAAAATATTATCAGACATACTGTGAATATTTCCTGAATCTGTTAAACTTCTTTTGGGAACTATTTAAAAAGAAAAAAAATTCCATGGGGGGTGAATAATTCTGACTTCAACTGTATATAGACAGTGTCTTAAAAAAAAACAAAAGAAAACAAAAAACAAGCAGTAATATGTCATACAATAATAATTGTACTACAGGAGTAAGAATGGCCAAATTTCGTACATGATTAGAATAATCCTTTTATTTACTTTCCTTGGCGATGAGGACGTAATGATGACGAATTTATTTTTAGTTGCGTAAGGCTTAAATAAAAGTGGTGTGGATCAGAGGTTTACAAGAATCAGTCTGCCAATTAATGACGCCGATATGTAAACAGCGCCTTATTTCTGTGCGTGCTAAATTAGTTTACAAGTAGTAAAATTGTTCTGTCAGTATTTGGGTTATCATTGTTTAACAAGGTAATGCGGTGATCTAAATCAGGTGATGTGGAAAATGTATACAGATCATATAATTTTCTAAAAAATATAATTAAAGTTAGAGGTATACTGATGAAATTCTGACAATTTTTTTGCTTGCATTTTTTTTGAGACACTGTGATGTATGTATGTATACATATATGGCATTTAATAAATGTATATATATCTAACATAATGTAATAATGGCAAACCTGAAATTGTTCATTCCTTGGGGTGTAATAGTATTATTTAATATTTTAAGATATATTTTAATATTTTGTATTGTTTCAAAATGTATTTACATTTAAAATAAAAAAATAAAAAAATAAAATAAATAAATAAAAAAAATATATATATATTTTATAAGTTTTTTATGTTTTTTATTATAGATATTGTTTATGTTTTTTTGCTCATTTAATGTGGATTTTTCTTATCTGTATCTTGATTTAAGAATATAAAAATTAATCTAGCTTGAAAGCAAAAATCCTCAGTAAGAGCTTATTTTCTGCAGTGCTGATCTGATTTTTGGACTCATTTGTGAAAGTGTTGCTGTGGTGTTTCTGTCTCTCTTTCTCCGTCACTGGAAGCGTGTTGATGGCATGTTCGGAGCGTGTAACTCTTCTCCTCCTGTTCTTCTCTTTAATCTAAGCTGCATGGAGCAGCGTATGGGAAGGGCATTTATCTGAGCCCCATTTCCAGCATCTCCTTCGGATACTCAGGTACTGTCAGCTGCAGAGCTCGGGTCTGTGTTCTCCAGCTCTTCTTCTTCTTCATCGTCTGATGCTAAGAAATCATCTAAACACCATCTCAGTCATTCTCTGTGTGACACACACGTCTGCCATTGTTGACTAATTCATATCGTTTGTGTTGTGCATGGTTGCTTTGGTTTTATAACGCTTTCTGAATCAGTGTTCTGATGTGATTTGCTTTTGCACACTGTGAAAATCATGTTTTGTTTAACATTATACAGTGCAAATATGTAAAGACGATGTGAAATAAATCTTGTTTTTTTTTTAGTGTTTAATGTTTCTTCAGCATTACCACTGTATTATTGTTTCAAGCCATTGTAAACTACCTTTTGTTGCATGTTTCTCTAATTAAAGGTGCTGTATGTAGGTTTTTGACTCTTATAAAGCATGAAACACTATCATATGTTTGCAGATATTCAGAAACATGCTCAGTGAACATTCTTGTTTATCTGAAAAGCAATGCTGAAGTCAGATATTTTGCTTTGAACATGTGCACTACGTGCCGGAGAGTCTGTCTTTGTTTTGGTCTCTTTAAACTGCCAGTTTAGCCGATTATATTCCAGCACCCCGGGTTGCCAGATGCTGTAAAACAGCGTATGTCATCCATTCAGTCAGGAAGGCTCTCAAAGCATGTGGCCATGACTGAAATGCGACCTCTGGTGGACAGTAGCAGACTCTGAAATGAGACGCAGATTCAGAGTTCCACATAAGGTGGTTATTAATTAGCAAATAGTGTAAATATTATGAACGTAAACATTAGGTTAGCAGATTACATTGTAACCTTGTGTCCTAACAACACGCTAAGTGAGAGGTTTGCAGTGAAAAGCAATTTAGATGAAACAGGACAGAAATTTAAATACAGCCATTTATAGGCACAGAATAGTGTACTCACTGCACTCCAGAGAAATGTTAAGGGTTTATAACCTACTGAAAACATATTAAATCTCTTTAACATGATTAAATGTAGGTGCTGAATCACTGATATGTGTTGGTTTGCACTGAGTCTCAGTTCTGAAGCTCAATATCAGACGGTTTATTTTATTTTCTAGATCTGAGCTGAACTATCTGCTGCTGCTTTCAGTTGTACGCCAATAAATGTTCTGTAAAATGGCATTGAAACTCACATTATTAGCATTTAAGACAGAATAAAGCACATGAGCTGTACCTGATCTGATCATTGTCGGTTTGCTGCTGTTCAACTGCGAGCAACAGAAGCCGTTTCTAATCGGGGTGGGCCGATCGATCCTAATACTGATAGTATCCATGCCAATGTATTGATATTGGATCAATAATAGGCTTCCGAGATCGATACCTTTATTTAAGTTTCATCTAATTTACGCTAAAGTACAGTGCTCCTTTTTCACAAAAGAGTCTTTAAACACCCCATTCCTTTTATATCTTGTATGCACTGTTGCTCCTTCTTGCTCTGCTGTTATTAGTTGTCCTTACATCACGCACTATTGGCACTATTTGCTGTTCTGAGATGACAGAAAAAATAAGTCATTTTATTGCTGTAAACTAAAACATTACAAACGGCAATATTTGTAGAAAGTCTATTCGATACTGTGGCAACACTACAAGTCTACACAAACACATGAAACAACAGAAAAAAAGAGAACGCCGAGTTGCAAAAACAGGAGAGAAGAGGAGGCAAATCCTCCAGACAGACCCCCAGCAGTGCCAGCCCTGAGACAGAGGTCACTGGCCGAGTCGTTTTGGAGAGGCAGTGAATATCCAGGTTGCTTGCTACAGTGGTGAAATTAATAAATGGGTTATATAGGACATTCAGTATTAGTCAATGCCAATTTGAAACAAAAAAAAATGATTACTTGGTCATAGTTGAACTTGTTACTTTCATCATCAGGCTGATTAAATATAGTCTTTATAGTCAGCTTATGCCTCATTTCCACTGACTGGTACAGTACGGCAGTGGTTCTCAAAGTGGGGGTCGGGACCCACTGGGGGGTCGAGGGACAATGACAAGGGGTCGCTTAGTGGTTTCCAAAACTCAACTAAATTTTATTAACTATTAGAATGACCATATTTTATTCATAACCAACAGAAGAAAGCTAAAAGTAGCGTTAAAGAAACAACAACAACATACAAATACAAAAAATCCACCATCAGCCTTTAACTTTTTTAATATTAACATTAAATAAAATTAATAAATGACTATAAATAAGCATGATACAGTTATTAGACTGTTGCGTTTTTGTGTTGTCAATATGCTCATGTTTATATATGCCTTTAATTGTGTGTGCAACGTTCGTATATTTACAGTATAACCACCTTGAAAAACGGGGGTCGCAAGTCACTGACATTATTATTTTGGGGGTCGCGGGCTGAAAAGTTTGGGAACCCCTGCAGTACGGTACAGTTCGGGTCACCTTTATCAGGCTTGCGTTTCCACCACAAAGGGAACCCTTTTGTTGGACGTGGTGTATGACAAAGTTTAAGTCGACGTCATGCTCGCTCAAATAAATGTCTACAGTAAAGCTGTACGGGTCGTTCACATATCATAATGAGCAGCACTTCTCACAAAACAGATGCTTTATACACATAAATACTTGTTTAAAAATGTTTATTACTAACTTTTCCATGAACATGAGTTGATTATAACTGCAGATCAATGACAGTGCGAAATAGCCTACTGTAACGTCTGTAATTATATTAAATAAATTCATAAATGCAACATATATGAACACATACAGCCCCTTACAGTCTCCAATATATTATTAATTACAGAAAAACTACACACAGCAGACATTTAGTCCTTATTTGAGTTCAAAAACACACGCAATATAGCCCACAGTCAGCGCAAACCTCTCATCTGTGCCTGTAATCTTCACCAGCACATGTTAGAGAGTAATTTTTGTCATTCCCAGATTATAATAATCCAAAAGATGAAGATAAACACGGCAGTTTGTTCATGATTCAGGTTGCTAAAACATGTGTTTTGACGGCTTCTCTTTTTTTTCCGCGTTTCACTCCCGCTTCACTTTTGTGCTTGTCCTTTATTTCTGAATGGATCAGATGATGGAGACACTTCAATAATCACACACACATTATTATCATCAGCTCAAGAAGTTCGTTATATTAAATATAGACGCGGTCGCGAGCTCCCAGAAGAAAACGAATACCGCTCGCACTTTTAGACTTCTCGTAAAACAACAACAGGACAAGGCAGATTTTTCATCTTGGCTTTGTGTCTGTTTATCGAGATGACAGCGAGGTTTGTTTGAGCCTGGGTGATCCATGGCTTTTTATATGCATATTGTATTTTCATGTAATGTCTCGGCTTTTTATTTTAAAAAACATGACGGTTCCTTTGTTTACGTTCTGTGTAGCTCCACGAGCTCGTGACGTATCTCCGTAACCAATCAGCGTTCAGCTGCACGTGTAGCTTACCCTTTCTCCTGTTTGGTACCCTTTCAAAAGGGTGCCGAAAAAGTGGTACGGGACGGTTTGGTTCGGTACGCTTTTTGACAGTAAAAACGGCCATAAAAGCGTACCAAACCGAACCGTATCGTACCACTCAGTGGAAACGGGCCATTATACACCTGCTATTTATATGAATCATTCTGAAAGGTAAAAATATACAGTGGTGGCCAACATGACTAGAAAGGTAGTTTTTTCACCAGCTAAAAAAGTCAGTTATCGTTTGCTGTGGTGTGTTAGTAGGAAATTAAAAAAACACATTTAAAAACACTTAAAACCTTTTGTTAGCTGGTGAAAATACAGGTGTTCTAATGGTTCTGCCCACCACTGTATACCATAAACAGAATATCCATCATTACATACAAGCAGCTGTTTGCACTTTGTTTATAAAATAAGGCAATGTTTAGTCTCTAATGAAAGAGAAACTCTTTATTTTGATATTTTGAACAAGACAGTGAACAAAAACTGAAGGTTTTAAAACACTTGTTCGCCAGTAACATGGTCTTAGTTTATTAAAAAATATATTTAAAATCTATATTTGTTGTACATTTATTTGTTTAAAGACATCAAAGAAGTGCTAAAAGAGAAATGGTTTTGTTATTATTATATTATTGTTTCTGAACAAAAACCCCAGACTGAAGAAGAGTTAAAAAATTTAATTTATAAGTTTGTGTTTGCAAATCCGGATCGTTACAATAATAAAAATGTTTTTATTTGGCTTAAAAGTGTTTTAAATGTGTCCTGGGTTTTAACAAATACGTTTAATTATAGCTGCTTTGAGAGCATTCAACTCATAAACCATCACACACTGTTCTCCCCTACAGAAAAGTACATTTAGGTTCAAGTGCATGCTTTTTAAAGTTAAAGTACACTGAAAAAAATGATTCAGAAATGATTCCTTGGATTTACTCAATTTTTTTAATGACAAGTGGTTGTAAACAAATTATTTGGGCAGAACTTAAACAATCAAATTTAGTAGAATTTTATTACATTTAATTTATTTGTTTAAATTCAACACAAATAAATTGTTTGCAACAGTTTTGCAGACACCTTTTTTTTTTCAGTGTATCAGTATCGGAATCGATATCGGCGATACTGGCCCTGTATTTACTTGGTATCGTATCGATACCAAATTTTGCAGTATCGCCAAGCCCTAGTTTCTAATATATATTACAACTATTAGTCAGGACAAAAACTAATTTTAATATGGAAAATATTCCTCCTATCATGTGGTGGTGCTTTTATTTATAAGACGGCTTAAATCAGCCTTTGTTGGAGTCCTCAATCTGGCAACCTGCACTTGCGTGTGTTTTGAACCAGGAGTGCAATACCTAGTTCAACCACTGGGTGTCAAACTTACACACTGCACCTTTAAAGCTAGAAGTTATTTACTAATATTTCTAAAAAATCGAATGTAATGCTACTTCAAAAATGTTTATTTAATTATTTTATTTTATTATATTTTAGGTGGTTCGTTCTGCTGTGGCGACCCCTGAAAAATAGTGGAACGAAGCCATAGGAAAATTAACGAAGAAATTAATAATATATTTTTATTTCTTATTAAATTTGATTCATTATAATGTTTATTATTATTGATTTTTATTAGCAATTGAAATGTTTTGATGTCTATTTTAGAATTTTTTTATTTTTATCTTTTATTTTATGTTTAGTTTTTAAACTCTATAGTGTTGCATCGCCTCTTTTAGGAACAGGGATGTTTGTGAGAGCAGCGGTGGATTTATTTGTGTGTTTGTGTGTGTTCAGGAATGGGGAAGGGTCAGCATCGCATGCCCACTAAAGATGAACTGGTACAGCGGTATAACCGAATGAACACCATGCCACAGGTAACATAGGGATGTGTGTGTGTGTGTGTTTGTCTGCTGTTATAAATCTACAAACGGACAAACTCAGAGCATGTTTGATTTTGCTTCTTTAAATGTATTTGTGTGTCTGTGTGTGCGTGTTTGCGCGCGTGTGAATGTGTTTAACAGAGTCGCCCGATTCAGTCGCGTTTCCTCCAGAGCAGAAATTTAAACTGCATCGCTCTCTGTGAAGGTAAAACAACTCAGATTTACACACACACACACACACACACACACACACACACACACACTCAAAAACATTTCCTTGATTAAAAAAATGTACTTATATATTAAATTGAATGAATAAATTTACCACTTTTGACCTGAGTCTTGCTTGTGTGTGTGTGTGTGTGTGTGTGTGTGGGTCTGTTTTACGTTTATGTGTGTGTCTTTGTGTGTGTGTGTTTTTTTTGCGTATGTGTTCATGTGTTTGTGTGTTATTGTGTGTGTGTTTATGTGTGTTTGTGTTCACAGTGATCACATCCAAAGACCTGCAGAAACATGGGAACATCTGGGTGTGTCCGGTGTCTGACCATGTCTGCACGCGCTTCTTCTTCGTGTGAGTATATACACAGATATAAATGCTCATTCTGATTCTATAGTTCAAAATTTGCAGATAAATATGCTTGAAATTGCATATAAACAGTTGAAGTCAGAATTATTCGCCCTGCTGTTTATTTTTTGCCCAATTTCTGTTTAAAGGAGAGCCGATTTCTCCAACACATTTCTAATCATAATAGTGTTAATAACTCATCTCTAATAACTGATTTATTTTATCTTTGTCATGATGACAGTAAATAATATTAGACTAGATATTCTTCTATACAGCTTAAAGTGACATTTAAAGGCTTAACTAGGTTAATTAGGGTTAACTAGGCAGGTTAGGGTAATTAGGCAAGTTATTGTATAATGATGGTTTGTTCTGGAGACTATCGAAATATAAAGCTTAAAGAGGCTCATAATATTGACCTTAAAATGGTGTTTAAAAAATTACAAACTGCTTTTATTCTAGCAAAAATAAAACAAATAAGACTTTCTCCAGAAGAAAAAATATTATCAGACATACTGTGAACATTTCCTGAATCTGTTAAACATCATTTGGGAAATATTTACAAAAAGAAAACAAATTCAAAGATAATAATTCTGACTTCAGCATACATGCATACATACCCACACGCACACACACACACACACACACACACACACATATATATATACAATAATGTATGTATTAATGTATTAATTTATTCATTTGTAAATTGATATTATCATAAAAATCACACCATCATAGTTTTCTAATGAACCCTTGTATGTATGTATGTATGTAAATCAGGCTTTCTTAGGACGTTTTCATATCATGTTAGGATTCAATTAAATAAATAAAAAAACATTGTATTTTCCCAAAGGGGTTAGAAAATTGAGGCTCACACACAGCAATTCAAATACAACAAACAAAAATACATTCAGAAATACACATTTCATTTACAAAATCAAAAGAAAAACAATAGCAGAGGGGATAAACCTCTTCTAATTCCTGACCTTGTTCAGACTTTATACCATGTTGATCTTTTTCTTATTTCTTATGTATCTGAAATAATGTTTGGCCATCCTTTATGAATTTGTTTTTGGCATGTTTGTTCAAGGCAAACCAAGGAATTTAGAAAGCCAATATAATCATTATTATTATTATTGTTATATCTAAGGTACAAGGGCGGTCAGGTGGGAGATGCTAAAAGTACAATTTAAAGACCTAATTAGCTTAATTAGGCAAGTCATTTGACCACAGTGGTTTGTTGTTTGGCGTGTTAGTTGTAAGGCAACCTTGGCTGTCTAGAAAGCCAATAGAATTATTATTTATTATCATTATCATTATGATGTCTTAGGTATGAAGACGGTCAGGTGGGAGATGCTAATATTAACACACAGGAGCCCAAAATCCAGAAGGAGATCATGCGTGTGATCGGCACTCAGATCTACTCCAGCTGAAGCTTTTCTAGACACTGACCGATGGAGGAGTCCGAACACTTTCCTATGGGACACGGTGTGCTATTGGGAAGAAAACGACAAGAACTGTGCTTTTTATATGGAATAAGCCCCGCCCATAGCCCCTCCCATAAAGCAGATGTCAGTCAAAAGCAGACCAGCGCCTGATTGGAGGAGACGGTCAGCCGATGAACTCGCTCAAACTTGAACTCGTCTTTCCTTTGATGCTTATTTTTCAGTTCAGCTCACTCGAGATATCTGTGAACGTGAAAACAAGCCGTGTTTATTATGGTTTCTCTGTCTCCGGGTAGTAAATGATGTGCGTTCTTATTGTGTTTGTACACCACGTTATCTTTTCTCTCCTACGCTGCTGTTTTTCTGACTGATGACATGAATTATTAATAACCCAGACGTGTTTATCTCTGAGTTTCCTGCTGAAGTTTCCTGGCTTTTATTCTGTGTGTGATTTATGGCGGAGTTGAAGACGGATGAGAGAAATGTTTATACTGTGATCTGTCGACGGTGCACTGATGTCAGATCAGCTGGAGGAATTAAATTAAGGGATAGTTCATTAAAAAAATTAATTCTGTCATCATTTAATCTCCCTTTAAATGTTCCAAACAAGTTTGAGGTTGAACACAAAAGAAGATGTTTTGAGAAATGTACCTGCAACCATTAATTAATTCATTTTCCTTCGGCTTAGTCAACGCAATCTCACAGCAATTCGTAACTTTTTGATTGAGTAGCTATTCCGGATGAATTCGTACGATCTAATTCGTACAATTTAGTATGATTTGCTCATCCCCCAATGACGGTTGGGTTTAGGGGTCTCCTTTTTAGAATCGTACAATGTCATACGACTGAACTCGTACAAATTAGCCACTAAACTAACAAAACGTAAAATACTTATGTTTTCTCGTGAGATCAGACTGGCTTAGTCCCCTATTTAGCAGGGGTTGCCACAGCGGAATGAACCACCAACTATTTCAGCATACGTTTTACACAGCGTATTATTTTTCGGCTGCAACCCAGTACTGGGAAACACCCATACACAGTCACACACAAAAACGTATATACACTACGGCCAATTTAGTTAATCGATTCCCCTATAGCGCATGTGTTTGGACTGTGGGGGAAACCGGAGCACCCGGAGGAAACCCACGCCAAGATGGGGAGAACATGCAAACTCTACACAGAAACGCCAATTGACCAAGCTTTGAGTCAGACCAGCAACCTTCTTGCTGTGCTAACCACTGAGCCACCGTGCTGCCCCCTGTAACCATCGACTGCTATAGTATTTGTTTTTCCCACTATTGAAATCAATGGTTACCAGGTTTGAACATTCTTCAGAATATCTTCTTTTGTGTTCAACTGAAGAAAGAGGCTCATAAATGTTTGGAATCACTAAAGGGAGAGAAAATAGTGAGTAAATATTCGTTTTTGGGTGAACTACCCCTTTAAACCCGAGGAAAAGGGAACAGATTTTAGTTTTATATTCACTAGCAGTCAAACATCTGGACGTTCATGGTTAAACGTGGTTTTTAAGACAATAATTCACCCTCCTGCACACCAAAATTGACTTTGTGGCTTGTTCAAACAACTTATTTAATATGAGTTGAACCAACATTGAGTTCTTAAGTTTTGTTTGGCACAACTAAATTGTTTTATGTTCGATCCACTTAAATTTTTAAAAACATTTAAGTTATTTGGATTAGTGTTAGAAAACACAAAGGAATTGTGTGGAATTATGTGTGTGTGTGTTTTTTTAAACAGATTTTACACATTTAAGTGGACTGAACAAAACAATTAAGAAAAAATTGAAGAAAAAAATTAAGTTGTCCCAACGACCAAAATCTCAATAATATTGTCTTAGCTGATTTTAAATAAGTAGTTTGAACAAGCAACAATAAAGAAAATAGTGTAAACTGTAAGTATATGAATATTTGGTCAGATTGGGCCATACGAATAATAGAAGTTTCCCAGGAAAATACCAAAACAGTGTAAAATATAGGAGACTCTAAAAATAGAAGTGTTGGGAGACACGGCCAAAAATACAAGAGTTGAGGTCTCATTAATGATATTTACTGCAGCTCATTAATATTACACTGTAGGACAATGAATGCTTGCTTCTGATTGGCTGATGATCATTCTGTTCTTTTTAGATAAACACACAGCAATGAGAAAAATAATCAGGGGCTTCATGTACAAAGGCTTGTGTTGAATTCATTCGAAAACATTGCGTACGGACAAAGCTGTAAATGTGCGCACGCAGTACAGAATTCAGATGTATGAACACTGCGTACGCTGAATCCCACGCATATTCTCTTTGTACATCTGAATTAACGTGAACCTGAGCGCACATGCACGAGCGCAAAACCCCTCCCTGCCTCCTCCCTCATATGAATATGCTAATGACTATACTTTGGCAAAACCAAAGGAAAAAGCAACAGCAAAAGCAGGCAAGAAGAGAAACTTCACAGAATGTGAGTTGGAGGTGCTCCTATCATAGGTAGACCAGATAAAAACAAAAGAAATAAATAGAGTGTGAGAGATTAGCTGACAGAGTTAACACAGTGGAAGTCTGAACATCACACTGTGAGTGAATTAAAAAAGAAATGGTCTGATGTAAAGGTGCAGGTTAAGAGGAGAACAGCGGCGCACCGTCAAAGTGTGGAGCGAACAGGTGGGGGAACAGGGGATACTGATCTAACACCCTTTGAGGAGAGAGTTGCCTCACTTTACTGTCTGGAGTAGTGTCCGTGTCTGTGGGAGACACAGATGTATTAGAGGAACACTCTGTTAGGGCGGTATAGCAGCACCCCTCCGCTCTTATCAAGGCAGCGCCACCGGCATTTCAGCTGCCCAATCACCCGCTCTACAACTGAGTGTGAGAATGGCCATCAGGGGCGGACTGGCCATCTGGCAATTCTGGTAAATGCCAGAAAGGCCGGACCAATTTTTAAATGTGGGCCGGTCAGTTTTTTTTAAAAATATGTATTGTTTTTAAGTGCAGACAGCTTTTATCTCTTGCTAGATGTAATATTACGATGATGATAATAAAAATAATAATAATAAATGTTAAGCATTTGGCCCAATCTGCAACTGCCACCTGGTTTCAAGATGGGCCGACCCAATCTAAGGTTACCCGGACATAATCAAAATTTGGCAAGAATGTCATATTATTTCACCATCTGTACACCAAAATAAATAGTGAATTTGCATGTCCGTGGGTGGGGCTTTGTCGGTGTGGTAATGTGGGCTGGTGTGGCAACAGTGCCAGGGCTGAATTTTTGTCGCAGTCCGCCCCTGATGGCCATCACTGTATCTGCGCTCTTGGTCAGTTTGTGGGTTGTTAAGGGAGGTTAACAGCCACATCTTTAATGGATAACCGCGGCCTTCTGATATGCATTTAAATAATTACACTTAATAAAAAATTAAATAAAATAAAAACTTAGCTGGAATAATGTCTTTAAATACATCACTCACCAAGAAGCCACCCAACCCGCACCCTGCCACCTTGGAGCATTCGAATTCCCCCATTGACAATGTCCTCTAATAAGGCCAACACTGCCCTAGACTAGGGCTTGTGTACATTTGCAAATGCTGTTAGATGTTCTAAATCACATAATTGGTCAAAAAAAAAACTGTGAAAATGAACCAATTTAATCAATTATAAATGAACAGCAATGTTTTTCACATGTGCTGGTGCGATACTTTGTAGTGTGCAATTTAACATCACGACCTCTGGGAGACGCCAGTGGAAATAAAACAAACACACACAAGAAATACCAGCCTGATCTCACGAAAAAAAACGTAAGTATTTTACGTTTTGACAGTTTAGTGGCTAATTCGTACGAGTTCGTCGTACGAAATTGTACGATTTTAAAAAGGAGGCGTGGCACCTAACCCCACCCCTAAACCCAGCCGTCATCGGGGGATGAGCAAGTCGTACTAAATTGTACGAATTAGATCCTACGAATTCAAACAAATTAACGAATAAATCAAAAAGTTACAAATTGCCGTAAGATTCTGTTGGAAATACACGTACGCCAAATACGAAGTTGGCATGGACTAATGCACATTCTCACGTTAATTTCATCATTAGTAAATCCAAACATGAGCGTGAAACCTGGCGCACGCAAAGTTTTTGTGCGTACGCAGCGCTGATACATGTTTTTTTATTTTAACATTGTCCCCCGTTGTCAGATTATTTAGCTTGTTTCAATGAAAAACTCACTTTATTTTGACCCATTATTTCTTAAATCAAGACAATAGTTTATTCTTGTCCGGAAAATGCTTTTGATTACAGAGTTTTGAGGTATCTGGACTAGAAACAAGACAAAAACTTAGTAATTCGCACATTTGCTCTACAATTCGCACATTTGCTCTACATGAATTTCAGTCATTGCTTTTGGATCCTGAATTTAGTGGTTTGTGTTCAGATGTTTGTCTGCTAGATCAGTGTTTCCCAGCCCTGTTCCTGAAGACACACCAACAGTCTACATTCTCAACCACTCCCTAATCAAACACACCGGAATCACCTCATCAGAGCATTAGAAGAGACGCCAAAACCTAAAGTTAATGGGTCAGATAAGGGAGACATCCAAAACTGTTGGTGTGCCTCCAGGAACAGGGTTGGGAAAGCAGTTGTACATGATTTGGTGGTGTTTACTGGAGAGTTTTGCACAAACAGACAGTGTGTGTGTGTGTGTGTGTGTGTGTGTGGGTGTGTGTGTGTGTGTGTGTGTGTGTGTGTGTGTGTGTGTGTGTGTGTGTGTGTGTGTGTGTGTGTGTGCGTGCGTGCGTGCGTGCGTGCGTGCGTGCGTGTGTGTGTGTTTGATAGGAGCTCCACATGTTCACTGTAAATAACACAGATGTGGAGAAACGATGCTCTTTGCATCTGGATCATGATGAATGGATTAACTGTGGTTGTACAGGTGGAACTGATGCTCAGCAAACTAAATAAACAGACTTTTTGCACAATATTAGATGCTTCATTTATCTATGATATGCATTAATGAGAGTTTTCATTTTACTTCAGGAGCTTCACAGATGAAACCCATGGATATCTACAGTGTGTTGCTGTAAATATCAGACTCTGAGGTCAGCCTGCTGTCATATTCAGTTGTAATGTTATTGTTACATAAACTGTGTTTCCTTTAAAGAAAATCACATTGTATATTCTAAATCATCTTAAACTCAATTCCTGGAGGGCCGCAGCTCTGCACAGTTTTGCTCCGACCCTAATTAAACACAGCTGATCCAAATAGTCAAGGTGTTCAAGACTACTACAGACTATTAAGCAGGTGTGAGTTGGAGGTGGTTGGAGATGAACATGCAGTGCTGCGGCCCTCCAGGAATTGAGTTTAAGACCACTGCTCTAAATTGTTCATCAGTCCACATCATTTTGTTTAAAGTAATTTGTTTTCATAAATGTTCGTGCTTGTTAATGCAACTTTCTATTCAGCTTATCACATGGCAGCAGCTCAATGCATTTAGGCATGCAGACATGGTCAAGACGATCTGCTGCAGCACAAAGTAAGCATTAGGATGGGGAAGAAAGGGAATTTATGTGACTTTGATCGTGGCATGGTTGTTGGTGCCAGACGGGCTGCTCTGAGTATTTCAGAAGCTGCTAATCTACTGGGATTTTCACGCACAACCATTTCTAGGGTTTACAGAGAATGCTCCGACATAGAGGAAACATCATGTGAGCGGCAGTTCTGTGTGCGCAAATGCCTTGTTGATGATTCCAGAGGTCGGAGGAGAATGGCCTGACTGGTTCCAGCTGATAGAAAGGCAACAGTAACTCAAATAAGCACTCGATACAGCCGAGCTCTGCAGAAGAGCATCTCTGAACACACAACACGTCCAACCTTGAGGCGGATGGGCTACAGCAGCAGAAGAGCACACCGGGTGCCGCTCCTGTCAGCTAAGAACAGGAAACTGAGGCTACAATTCACACAGACTCACCAAAACTGGACAATAGAAGATTGGAGAAACGTTGCTGCTCTGATGAGTCTCCATTTCTGCTGACACATTCAGATGCTCGGCTCACAATTTGGCCTCAACAGCATGAAAGCATGGATCATCCTGCCTTGTATCAGCGGTTCAGGCTGGTGGTGGTGGTGTAATGGTGTGGGGGAGATTTTCTTTGGGTCCATTAGTACCAATTGAGCATCAACGCCACAGCCTACCTGAGTATTGCTGCTGACCATGTCCATCCCTTTATGAGCACAGTGTCTCCATCTTCTGATGGCTACTTCCAGCAGGATAACGCAGCATGTCATAAAGCTCAATCATCTCAGACTGGTTTCTTGAACATGACGATGAGTTCACTGTACTCAAATGGCCGCCACAGTCACCAGAGCTCAATCCAATAGAGCAGTTTTGGGATGTGGTGGAACGGGAGATTGGCATCATGGATGTGCAGCGGACAAATCTGCAGCAACTGTGTGATGCTATCATGTCAATATAGAGCAAAATCTCTGAGGAATATTTCCAGTAGCTTGTTGAATCTCTGCCATAAAGGATTAAGGCAGTTCTGAAGGCAACAGGAGTCCAACCTGGTACTAGTAAGGCATACCTAATAAAGTGGCCGGTAATGTATGTTGTATATGTATATTTTTATTTTAAATGTAATTAAGACAATAAGCATTGCTTAAAGTATGTACATCTTATTAAATCTATTATTTTGCATTTTTATTAATAAACAGATTTTATTTTAATAGAATATAATATCAAATACAATTTAAAGGGTTATTTAATAAACAATTCTTGGTGTAATTTCTGTTTTTGCATTACTGTGATGATCGTAGAGTTAGACGTTAATAAAATTCTATTAATGGGTAAAACATTATAATAATTCTCAGTATAATGACTGTTTTTACATTACTGTGAGGGTTGGTTTAGGGTTGGGGTAGCGGTAGACATTAATAAAATACAATTTAATGGCCAATTTAATAAATAATATGAATAATTCTCGCTAACTTCCGTATGCAGCTGCATCCAACCCAGAGACACAGCACAATAATAGAAAAAAAAAAATAATAATAATGTTCGGTGCTGCGTGTGTTCCTTCAGAATGTGCTGATGTGCGTTTCCTCCAGCAGGTGGCGCGCCAGCTCTGTCTCTCTACTTCTGATTCACAGCGCTTTTATATAGTAGATTTTATCAAAGGGCAAAGGAGATTTGTTGCACAGTGTTTTCTTGTTTATTTTCTTCTGGGGAAACTTTTATTTTTTTTAGTTTGCCTGGAATGATTTTAAAACGAGCTTCTCCTGCTCACCAAAGCCGCGTTTATTTAATCCAAAACATAGAACAAATAACAAGTAAACAAACAGGTAAAATTCATTCATTCATTTTTTTTTTTGGGCGTAGTCCCTTTATTAACCAAGGGTCGCCACAGCGTAATGAACCACCAACTTATCCAGCACTTGTTTTACGAAGCGGATGCCCTTCCAGGTGCAACCCATCTCTGGGAAACACCCATACACACTTATTCACACTCATGCAGACAATTTAGGCTAGCCAATTCCCCTATAGCGCACGTCTTTAGACTTGTAGGGGAAACCAGAGCAACTCATGCCAACACGGGGAGAACATGCAAACTCCACACAGAAACACCAACTGACCCAGCTGGGACTCGAACCAGCGACCTTCTTGCTGTGAGGTGGCAGTGCTGACCACTGAGCCACCGTGCTGCCTAATGCTATTTAATATAATAAAAATGATAATGCTGTTGATTGCTAATTCAGTATTTATAAATATATTAATTTAAATCATCTTGAAACGCTTTTGGAGTGTGTTAAATGCAGGAATCACACAGTACTGCAGTGAAGTTATGAGGTGTTTGTTTGTGACATGATTGTCATTATAATAACTGTGGCGTAGAGATCACACACACACACACACACTCCTGTCTGCTTTATTTCTCTCCTATAATCGGTTTCTGTCATCTTCTGTGTGTGTGTGTGTGTGTGTGTGTTTTGTCTTTCCTTTAATTTGTTTTGGATTAATTTGCTGCTCTTCAGAGGCAGTCCCTGATTCCCTGTTATTTCCCTTCTGCAGCGCTGCAAACACCCTCTCTCTGCTTTCTGACGGATTGATTTCCTTCATGCTAAAACACACACACAAGGTGAAAGAACAAACCAAACATTATTGCCACTGAAGCTCTGGGATCATATGATGTTGATTCACACGCAGCATTTTCAGCAGCAAAAGACATCACACACAGTCGAAGATGCAATATTTAATAAACACACATTCAATCGTTCATTCATATTCCTTCGGCTTATTTATCAGGGGTCACCACAGTGGAATGAACCGCCAACTAATCCGGCATGTGTTTTACACAGCGGATGCCCTTTCAGCTGCAACCCAGTACTGGGAAACACTCATTCACACACAAACACACACACACTCAGCTGGAAGTTTGGATTGTAGGGGAAGCCGGAGCACCCGGAGAAAACTCAAGAAAAACACAGGGAGAACATGCAAACTCCACACAGAAACACCAACTGACCCAGCCGGGACTCAAACCAGCGACCTTCTTGCTGTGAGGCGATCGTGCTACCCACTGAGCGACCGTGATGCCCCTAGAATATGTTATTCATTCATATTTCTGTGACTGATTAAATGCTACAGACTTGCTGGAGCTCTGCAGTGTGTGTGTGTGTGTGTGTGTGTGTGTGTGTGTGCTGGGCTTCATTAGCTCATGAGCGGGTGACCCTCGTCTGTTTGTCTTTCATGGGTTTATTCTGCGTCTGCTGGAGGCTTTAAGGGTCAGACAGAGTGGAAACACAGCAGATGCTGCTTTAAACACATCTCACAAATGAGGCCTGCGTGTGTGTGTGTGTGTGTGTGTGTGTGGAGGTCGGTCACAAATGAGGCCTGTGTGTAGATCTGCACATCATATCAAAGCAGATCATCAAGCCTGACTCCACACAAATGAGCTCAATCCAGCAAAAGCCTCATTTACGCACACACAGTTGAGTGTTACTTCTATTTATATCTTGCTTCTTGCTTTTTTCCCTGTAAATTTTATTCCCAATTGTCATTAAATTTGATGATTTTCTTCAGCACATTTCTAATCATAGTAGTGTTAATAACTCATCTCTAATAACTGATTTATTTATCTTGGTCATGATGACAGTAAATTATATTAGACTAGATATTCTTCAAGACAGCTTAAAGTGACATTTGAAGGCTTCACTTATTCATTTTCTTTTCAGCTTAGTCCCTTTATTAATCAGGGGTCGCCACAGTGAAATGAACCGCCAACTTATCCAGCATATGTTTTACGCAGCGGATGCCCTTACAGCTGCATCCCATCACTTGTCTGAAAGGTAAATGTTACACAGTGATTATTGTAGAGCTCCTCTATTCAAAGTTCTGAAAGAGATCAGGCCTCAGCCAGGCAATAAAAGTAACGCAAAAGTAACTCAAAGGTACCCCCCCCCCCACACTTTTTATAAACATCGTACTTCCCCCACTTCACTTTCCATAGACACCCCCCCCCCCCTTCAAAAACATTTTGCTTCCCCCTTTTTCATAAACATTTCGCTCCCCCCTTCATAAACATTTCGCTCCCCCCCTTTTCATAAACTTTTGAACCCCTTTCTCCTTCATAGACATTTCGTCCGTCCCCCCCCCCCTCCCCCAACTTTTACATTTACATTTAGTCATTTAGCAGACGCTTTTATCCAAAGCGACTTACAAATGAGGAAAAGGAAGCAATTTACACAACTATAAGAGCAACAATGAAGAAGTGCTGTAGGCGAGTTTCAGGTGTGTAAAGTGTAAGAAGGAAAGAATTAGTAATTTTTTATTTTTTTTTTGTTTTGAGTACAGTTAGTGGTATATCCAGAGAGGCAATTGCAGATTAGTAAGGAAAGTGGAGACTAAATAGTTGAGTTTTTAGTGGTTTCTTGAAAATAGCGAGTGACTCTGCCGTTCTGATGCAGTTAGGGAGTTCATTCCACCAACTGGGCAGATTGAATGCGAGAGTTCGGGAAGTGATTTCTTCCCTCTTTGGGATGGAACCACGAGGCGACGTTCATTCACAGAACGCAAGTTTCTGGAGGACACATACATCTGCAGAAGTGAGAGCAGATAAGAAGGAGCAAAGCCAGAAGTCGCTTTGTAAACAAACATCAGAGCTTTGAATTTGATGCAAGCAGCAACTGGCAGCCAGTGCAAACGGACGAGCAGCGGAGTGACATGTGCTCTTTTAGCTTCGTTAAAGACCACTCGAGCTGCTGCGTTCTGAAGCAGCTGAAGAGGTTTGATAGAGTTAGCTGGAAGCCCGGCTAGTAGAGAGTTGCAATAGAGAGAACAAGAGCTTGAACAAGGAGTTGAGCTGCATGTTCAGATAGTAGGGGGTCGGATCTTTCTGATGTTGTAGAGTGCGAATCTGCACGATCGAGCAGTTTTAGAAATGTGGTCAGAGAAGTTTAGTTGGTCATCAATCGTTACTCCAAGGCTTTTCACCATTTTGGACCACTTTTCATAAACATTTCGCCCCCCCTTCATAAACATTATGCTCCCCCCATTTTCCATAAACATTTTGCTCCCCCCTCCCCTTTTCATAAACCTTTTGCTTTCCCCCCACTTCATAAACATTTCGCTCCCTCCTTTTCATAAACATTTCACCCCCCCTTCATAAACATTTCGCCCCCCCCCCCCCCACTTTCCATAAATATTTTGCTCCCCCCACTTTTCATAAACATTTCACCCCCCCCTCTCCTTCATAAACATTTCGCTCCCCCTCTTTTCATAAATATTTTGCTCCCCCCTCACCTTTCATAAACATTTCACTTCCCCCCACTTTTCATAAACATCGCGCCCCACACCTTTCATAAACATTTCTTTCCCCCCCACTTTTCATAAATATTTTGCCCCCCTTTACAAAAATATTTTGCTGCCCCCCGACTTTTCATAAGCATTTTGCTCCCCCCTCGCCTTTCACAAACATTTCACCCCCCCCCACCTTTCATAAACATTGTGACCCCCCCCACCCCCACCACCACCACCACACACTTCTGTCCTATCAGCAGTTGCTCTCCAATCTCTTGATGCTGTGATCATTACTACAGTATGTCATCTGATGGCGATAAATCACACAGTATCATCATTATCTGAACAAACGCGTCTGATTTCTTTTCTCTTCGCAGTGAAATGAAGACAATCCGACTGAAATCAGCGGCGCGGTGTGAAGTTAATCTGCAGATATATCTTTAATCCCGTCTCTCAGCAGGTCTGTGCTTTCTCAGTGTCTCGTACAGGTGTGTGTCTTTACATCAGGTTGAAGAAACCCTGAAGACAGTCTCAGTGTAATGATCACAGCTGCGCCACTGAAATCACAATAAAACGGCAAATTATCGATGCCTTCATGCAAATGAACGCTTCTGATGCTGTTGACAAGGGGAGCAGTGCATTAAGATTCGTAAAACACAGCAGGATCTGCTTTAAAATGACGTGGATGCAGGTTTTCACTCCCCGAGGTGATCCAGTGCTGAAAGGAACAAACATGAAATGTAATAATCATTAAGAAAGCAACAGATTAAAGATGGAAAAGTCATCTGTTGAACAGCAAGCAGACAAGTGGCTGAACATGAGAATGTGAACATGAAACAATCCTAATTATCTTCTATTGCCTCCTTTTTAAATATCTACTGTTTTTATTTAGTAGTGCTGATTAACCTTGCTGTATGTAGGTTTTTGACTCTTCTAAAGCATGAAACACTATAATATGTGTGTGCAGATATTCAGAAACATGCTGAGTGAACATTCTGAAAAACAATGCTGAAGTCAGACATTCTGCTTTGAACATGTGTGTTATGTGGCAGAACGGCTGCCTTTGTTTTGGTCATTTAACCCACCCAATGCTCAGTTTAGCCAATTATATTTTAGCATCCGGGTTGCCAGATGGTGGAAAACAGTGTATTTCCATCATTAAGTCAGGAAGGCTCTCAAAGCATGCATCCGTGACCGAAGTGTGACCTCTGGTGGACAGTAGCAGACTCTGAAATGAGACGCAGATTCAGAGTTCCACATGAGTTAGTTAATAATTAGCAAATAATATAAATATTATAAATGTAAGCATTAGGTGAGTAGGATACACTGTAACCCTCTGTCCTAACAACACGCTACACACACGCACACTCAAGTGAATGCCGCTCTCTCATTGGCTGTAGTCAATCGCTGATGTTATTTTCAGTCAAAACTCATTTCACACGGCATGAATTGAATCGCCGACAGCTCCAGATATTTAGGTAGTGCTGTCACCTCACAGCAAGAAGGTTGCTGGTTAGAGCCTCGACCGTGTCAGTTGGCGTTTCTGTGTGGAGTTTGCATGTTCTCCCTGCGTTTGCGTCGGATTCCTCCGGGTGCTCCGGTTTCCCCCACAGTCCAAAGACATGCAGTACAGGTGAATTGGGTAAGCTAAATTATCTGTAGTGTATGAGTGTAAATGAATGTGTATGGGTGTTTCGCAGAGATGGGTTGCAGCTGGAAGGGCATCCGCTGCGTAAAACATATGCTGGATAAATTGGCGGCTCATTCCGCTGAGAGGACCCCTGATTAATAAAGGGATTAAGCTGAAAAGAAAATATGAGAAAATGAATGAATGAATGTATTTATTTTCAATATCTAGAATATCTAGTAAGTGCGCACGGTGTTGTCTTTAATCAGTAGTGCTGATTAAATAGGCAATTTTACAACAAAAACTAAAAATCATTATTAACTCAAAAAGATTTTTTTGCCGTCATTGTCAATATTTAGGAACACTATTAAGTGCTTATGTTGTTGTTTATGTTTAGTGGAGCTGAGTCATACTATTCAATTTTCTTATTTTTTAAATTTTAGATGGAGATGTAAATAAAAAATAAATTTACTAAAAAAATCATAATGAGATCACAATAAACACACTTAAAATTATCATGCTACTATTTTTTTTCAGTAGCGCTGTTGAATAATAGATATAAAAACTAGTAAACAGCATTTCAGCACCACGGACAGCAACTGTGCATTGATCAGTGCCCTTTACAGTATGTGAAGGGATTTAACTTTTAACAGACTATTACCCGTTTCGTTTATGCTTTTTAAAAATAGATATTGATTAGATATTGATATTGATTATTTTTAGTTAGATTTTTTTAATGCAGTTTTGTCATTTTGGCTTAGGCTGCATTCTTTGTTTGTATGTGTTGTAGAGCTTTAACTGCATCATAAAAATGTAGAACTAGAATTATTATTATTATTTAACATATGAGCGACGCTGCTTGTGTAGATATAATTGAGAGTGGGGTCTGTCTTTAAGTTTAGACATTTGTAATGCAGAAACTGAAAGTGTAGATCAAGCTTTTTTTTCCTTTTTAAGTTCCGTTTAATTTCAGCACCACGGACAGCAACACATATCTCGGTGATGGTATTAATAGCGAGTGATTGATTTCAGGACCATGGACAGCAACAATGCGATACATTTAACTGGCAATCTATTTAATGTCTGCATGATGCTAATAATGTAGATATGGTGAAATTGGGTTCACTGTTAAAGTAAGACATCTGAGATATGCGTACTGAAAAAAGCAAGTTATTTCACACACATTCAGTATAGTTAATTAATACGGTTTAAAATCATTTCAGGACCATGGACAAGAATATAGAATGATATAGACATGTATGACAATAAATGCTGCTGCTGATGAAACCAATGATGCTGTTCATGTAGATATGATCAAAAATTAGGTTCATCTTTAAAAACAAAAACAAAACAACGTTAAAAAAAGAAAAAAAAAAGAAAATTATTTATATTTAATTTACATTGCAGTAACATACTAATTAAATTTAGTAATGTTCAATTTAATTTGTTTGTGTAAATTAAGTCCATAGAAATTGTTTGCAAACATTAAAGCTTTCATTCATCCAATTTAAAAGAAAATAGGGTAATGGTTGACATCTAAATTTTATTACTTGAACCAATGAAAAATACATAATTTGCCCTATGCAATATTTTTTTATGTTCATGAGAACAGTTTTATATAACCTGGTACAAAAGCATATTTGTCTTGTTTAAGTTAAAGTCAATTAATTAAAATTTTCTTTATGTTCTAAACAAGAAGCCTTATTAAAAAAAATTACCATAGAATGTTCATTCATCCAATTAAAAAAATAGGGTAATGGTTTACATCTAAATTTGATCACTTGAGCCAAAGAAAAACTAATTATTTGCATTAAACAATATATTTAATCCCATGAAAGTACAAGTGATTATTGAGTTTCTGTTTAATATGCATGCATTGGCCTGTGTGAGTAAGCTTAAAAATTTACATTGGTCAAAACAAATATTTCTGAGTTGAGCTATTAATCAAAATGTTTTATTATTGACTATGTTTTAATCTTAAAATATGTTACTTTAAAAATAAAACAAATACTATTAAACATTAAAGATACATTTTTAATTAAATAAAGTACTGCTTGATAGTTTGATCAATGAATAATAGTTCAGTGTGTCATGATATTATACAGTTCTATAGAAATAAAGCAATGCTGAATATATATTAAAATAAAATATATAAATATTACAAAGTGCTATAGTATTAAGTATCATAGAATATATATAAAATGTAATATTGAAATACATTTTAATAGTACAAATGTTTCCAACTAAAGCTTTTTAGAGGCTTAAAATGTATTATCTAAAAAGCTTTCACGTGTTACATATATATTAAACTTGTAACATTTCAAAAGCAACCAATAAAACCAGCAAAATGTGTTGGTTTGGTGAGCAATGTGTACAGGTAGGCCTGTATTTTAGGTATTGTATTATTCCCAGGGGTGGATTTAACCAATACGTGAAGTAAGCAGCCACTTAGGGCCCCAGGAAATCTGGAGGCCCCCAATAAATGTCTAGGAGTACAAATTATGCCTATAAACTATATATAACATTGTTGTTGTTTTTTACCATATTTTGTATGGTAAGAATTAAACAAATACAATTATAACGTAATTAAAGCTTATTTAATATAAAATAAAACACAATATTATTACAATAATGTAATTTTAAGTAATAATAATACAAACTAAAATATCCATCATAGAGCAATCCAGCAGTCATATTTATTTAAAAGATATATGTATTATTTTTAGTTACTAAACTAATCATTTAAAATGTAGAGATTGCCTTAATTTAAAATGTCAAAAAGAAGATTTATAGCTATATTTATAACATTATAGCTAAATAAAAAATAATTAAAAGTAGATCGGGTGCATTTCAGCACTTGGGCCCTATGGCTGGAATTGCTTAGGGCCCCAAAATCACTAAATCTGCCCCTGCATGTTCCAGGTGGATTTTTAAAGTACTAGCTTTATTTAAGATGTACTTTATAATCATCTCAACAAAAGGTATAAACGCACAGCTGCACAAACATACTGCTTCACAATCCAAATTCGCTTCGTGTTTTGACATTAAAACACCTTCAAAACGCCGTACAAATGTTTTCCTCCTGACCCCGCCCCCAACACGAACGCCTTCACTCACGCCACCCTGCGATTGGCTGCCCCAGACTTTTATGCAAATGAACCGCGGGTGTATTCAAAAGCCACGAGCTGAC
>NC_141038.1:1425000-1450000 GCF_052040795.2 Danio rerio | reverse complement strand
CAATTCACAAAAAATGCATGTGTCTTTCTGTGTGTGTGTGTGTGTGTGTGTGTGTGTGTGTGTGTCTCCCGTTCTTTGTGAGTGTGCTTCTGTCTGTCTACTTGTCTGTGTGTGTGTGTTTGTGTGTGTGTTTGTCTTTCTGTCTATGTGTTTGTGTCTCCGGGCTCAAGGTCTTCCTCTTTTTAACATCATGCATGTTCATAAACTGCTGCTGCATGCACTCAAAAATGCAAAATTAATTAAGCAGACAGTCTACTCACACTCAAATGGACCATCAAAATGAAGTGTTACCTTTTATTTAACTTAAACTCTAAGGTCTGGTAATATCATGTATGTGTACCTAATAAAGTGGCCGGTGAGTGCACACACATCCAAAGGGTGCACATTAGGACTTCTGGGCCTTATGGCTTATGGCTGTAATTGTTTAGGCCCCGCCAAATCACTAAACCCACCCTGTGTGTGTGAGTGAGTGTGTGTGACAAATGAAGACACTAATGTGTGTAAAATGAATTTAAGGATCTTGGCAAAACTCTAGACATTAATTAAAAATGTGATAGTCATGTTAAAAAGTAAGAAAGTTAAGCCAAGTCTAAACTGTTTTTGTTTTATTAGAAGGTTTTTAACATATCAAACTGCAGAATTATACATGCACACAATGTCAATGTCAATTTTATTTATATAGCACTATTAAACAACCAAAGGTTGACCAATGTGCTGAACAATAATTCACAAAGAACAAGTATAAAATTATAGCTAAAACAAACAATTCTCACAAATAGTTAATATAGGTAAAAACAACCAATACATGGTTATTCTGATATTCTCTCACGTATTGCATTACATCTTGATCACAAGCCTCTTAAACTACATTGAAGCCTGTTGACTCGATATTTAAACAAGCAGTGAAATGATGGACTGAAAGCCTATGCGATGACATCATTGTGAAGTTTTATGTAAACATAACCTTTTGATAGTTTTATCAAATTTAATTATCTTAAATTGTTTTTTAATTGTTTAAATAATCATGTTCCAATCCTGTTTTCGGATCTAATCAGTCGGCATCAAACCTGAGTTACACGAGCAACTGCTAACGGTGACTGTCTACTGCCAAAGTGTAAGACCTCCTTTGGCCAATCTGACTTCTTTGTAAAGAGAGTCAAACTGTAGAATGATTTTTCCGTTAGCTTAAAATCAGAAAGTAAGTAAGTCTACTGTCATATATATATATATACATTAGATGTCGCCTGGCCTATTGTTGTCTATTGGACGGAATGTGTCAATAGCGCCGCCATCTTGGTACAGGGTAGCGCTCCTTTGAAATGAATGCGGGACCAAGGTGCAGTGGAGGACTGTGGCCATCCAAAGCCAGAGATATACACATATACACATATATCTGTGATCGGGAGTTTTCCAGGATGTTAGTATGTAATTTTTTTTTTCTATTTACGAAAATGTTAATTTGACATCACTTTTCTACATTGATGGATCAGTGACCGCACGGGCATTCCTGACAAAAAGCTTGTGTTTGTGTGTACAGAAATGTACTATCCACCCTCCCTGTTAAATCTGATCTAATCATGTCCTGAAACACAGCTCCTCTCCTGCTTTCACTGCTCATACTGACGGAGGGAGCGATTAGTTTGTAAATGAATCCCCTGAACGACTCATTCACTAACGTTAGCCGACAATAATACAAGTTTCTGGCTGCGCAGCATCTCGTTGTTGTATTTCTTTGGCATTGTTTGCTGATTTTATTCAACACAACTAGCATAAGCCGAGTGTTTAGTGCGAGTTGGAGCTGCTTTGCCGTATGGTGAATGCAGTAAGTGACTGTATTATCATCAATAACGTGACCTGACTAGCACAAAAGTTCAGAACATACAAAAACAGAAAAAACTTAATATCACCTATGAAATGTTCTGCCTTTGTGCTTTGTTTTCTTTGTTTGCTCGTTACTACACCCGTAGACAGCGCTAAAGTCCCGCATCTTCACGTAATAACACTGTCTTGTCTAGTGCGGTTGAATGACATTTGTCCTGGGAGCCCTGTACCAATGTGGCGGCGCTATTGACGCATGCTCAGGGTCCCTATGCGATATCTAGTGTATATATCAATGGTCTACTCTACTGTTAGTTTGTTGGATCATGTCGCCTTTGCTTTTGCCTTCATTAATATTGTGTAAAGAATTATAATGTTGTGTTTATGTATTTATTATTTTTTAATTTTGTCAATTTTTTCAAGCCTCTGTGGAGAGGCTAAAACACTTAAACAAATGCAGTTGGTTGTCCAGTGTAATTGGGATGTCCATGTCAAACAAACAAATAAATAAATAAATAAATGACACTGGAATGACAGATATTACTGGAGAAGGAGGACATTGCTCATGTGCATTTTTCAAAAGCATTTAAAAAAAAAAAGCAAAGTAAAAATACACAGGGGTGGCGCGTTGGCACAGTAGGTAGTGCTGTCGCCTTACAGCTAGAAGGCCACTGGTTCGAGCCTTTGGCTGTCATGGTACAGTGAAAAGACGGATACAAAAAGGTAGGACCCAAGTGCATTTAATGCGGATAACAGAAAAACAAAAGGACATCCAAAAATCAAAGTATCAAAAGATCAATAACAAGAAACTAAGGCAAGGTACGGGAGCACAGCACATGAACAACATACCATACACAAAACAAACAACTCGGTAACAACAAACGGGTGCAGGGTGTATAAATAGTCCAAACAATCAATAGTGACAGGATTCAGCAGGTGTATGTGGAGCGGAATGTGTAGGGATTTGTAGTTCATGACTAAATTGTAGTTCACCAGCGATCTCTGCAGTACTTCATTGTGGTGAACATGACAGGCTCAGTTGGCGTTTCTGTGTGGAGTTTGCATGTTCTCCCCGCATTCACGTGGGTTTCCTCCGGGTGCACTCCGGTTTCCCCCACAATTCAAAGACATGCAATGCAGGTGAATTGGGTAGGCTAAATTGTTCGTAGGGTGTGTGTGTGAATAAGTGTGTATGGGTGTTTCCCAGAGATGGGTTGCAGCTGGAAGGGCATCCGCTGTGTAAAACAGATGCTGGTTAAGTTGGCGGTTCATTCCACTGTGGTGACCCCGGATTAAAAAAAGGACTAAGCCGAAAAGAAAATGAATGAATGAATGAACGAATGAATGAATGAAAAACACACAGTTTTCTGTGAGGGGTGGGTTTAGGGGTAGAGGGATATAAAACAGAGTTTGTACAGTTTAAAACAATGCAAACCTGTGGGTTGTCCTCAGAATTCACTAAAACAAATGTGTGTGTGTGTATCTCTCTCTCTCTCTCTCTCGCTCTCTGTCTGGCTGTAATCAGTCATGCAGGTCTCCCAGTGGATCAGACGTGTATCATTAAAGCTGTTAGTTTACATTAATAGGCTGCAGGTCACAGAGGGATCGAGGAACACACACAGCTCTGATTCAATTACAGCAGAGTTCGTCATTGAGTACTAGTGAACAACACCAGAGCGAACCTGCAGCAGTGTATATGCAGAAACCGCTCTCTTTCATTAATTAATCAGCAGTGGGGGTAATAATGGGCAGCACGGTGGCGCAGTGGGTAGAACGTTCGCCTCACAGCATGAAGGTTGCTGGTTCGTGCCTTGACTAAGCCAGTTGGTGTTTCAGTGTGGAGTTTGCATGTTCTCCTCGTGGGGTTGTGGGTTTCTTCCGGGTGCTCCGGTTTCCCCCACAGTCCCAACACATGCGCTATAGGGGAACTGATGAACTAAATTAGTGTATGAGTGGTGCTTCCTATATGCCAGAATAGTTGACGGGTTATTCCGCTGTGTGACCTCTTAAGTAGAGACTAAGCCGAAGGAATATTATTATATGTTATCATTATCATTGCAAAATAACAAAAAGTGTGCACACTTCTAGTGCTGTAGTGCACTTGGCAGTGTGATTTGTGTTGTTTTAGCTCTCTAAGGAGGGAGCGGTGTCTTGTCTGCTGTGAAGTGATGAAATATTCTGCTGCCGGCTGCAGAAAGGGTCTCTCAGAGGGTCACCGTTGCAGCGCCAGCCCAAAAACACATTTAATTTGAATGTTTAAGGATGTTCAGGTTCATTTGCACTGCTGATTTGCTCTGAAAATGCACAAGAGGGGATTTTCGGTGCTATTTATCCAATTAATGTGATTCTGGATATTGCTGTCGTTTGCATGAGCGTCAGATGTGTTGTTTTGCGTGAGTTATTTATGTTTGTGAAAGTGCGGATCAGGTAATATTTTTGCCAATGTGTCAACTATATAAGACTTACATTCTTATAAAGCTGAAGCATTTGTGGTTTAAATGCATCAACACTTTAAAGGTGTTTAAATTTATATATGATATACATATGTGTGTGTGTGTGTGTGTGTGTGTGTGTGTGTGTCTTTATATACAATAAATATAATATGTTTGAAGAATGGGCAGCACCGTGGCGCAGTGGGTGCTGGGTCAGTTGGCGTTTCTGTGTGGAGTTTGCATGTTCTCCCCATGTTGGCGTGGGTTTCCTCCGGGTGCTCCGGTTTCTCTAACAAGTCCAAAAGCATGTGGTGTAGGTGAATTGGGTAAGCTAAATTGTCCGTAGTGTATGTGTGTGAATGAGTGTGTATGGGTGTTTCCTAGTGATGGGTTCCAGCTGGAAGTGAAACATATGCTGGATAAGTTGGCAGTTCATTCCGCTGTGGCGACCCCAGATTAATAAAGATACTAAGCTGACAAGAAAATTAATGAATGAATGAATGTTTGAAAAATGGGTTAAAAAAAACACCCATTAACACACACACACACACACACACACACACACACACACACACACACACACACACAAAGCTCTCTCATTTGCGTGCACACGTGCACACACACACACACACACACACACAAAGCTCGCTCATTTGCGTGCACACACACACACACACACACACACACACACACACACACACACACACACACACACAAAGCTCTCTCATTTGCGTGCACACACACACACACACACACACACACACACACACACACACACAAAGCTCTCTCATTTGCGTGCACACACACACACACACACAGTTTTTTATGTCCCTACTATGGATATCAGTGTCAGCTTTTTTCAACATGCTTCAAAGTATCTTCTTTTGTGTTCAACAGAAAAAGAAACTCATTAAAGTTTATAACCACATGATTTTTTATTGTTGGGTGAACTATGCATTCATTTTCGGCTAAGTCCCTTTATTAATCTGGGGTTGCCACTGTGGAATGAACCACCAACTTATCCAGCATGTTTTACACAGGGAATGCTCTTCCAGCTGCAACCCATCACTGGAAAACACCCATACACACTCATTCACACACATACACTACAGACTAGAGATCTGCGCGGGACAAAATTTTGAATCCCGCTCCCGCCTGGTTTTAACCCGAACCCGACCGCTCCCGCTTATATTCAGCATTTGTTGTCCCGCTGCCCGCCCCGCCCCGTTTTCCACATGCCACGCCCCATCCCGCTAAACAGCGGGGGGAGAACAAAACCGAAAACCACCCAGCTTTATAGAATCCAGACAGCCTTTAACAAGCTGTCTGTATAAACACACACACACACACACACACACACACACACAGCAACAAACAAGCTAAGCAGCATCACGCAGTACACACATACTCGTTCACACACATACATACGCGTGCTCGCTCGCTCGGGAGTCGAGAGCGATATTGCTAGACGGCCCGCTCCCGTCCAAAATTAAACCGGTTCCCGACCGCTCCTGCGCTTAATTCGGAAGTTTATTCCCATGGCTCCCCATGCAGACCTTTATTACAGACAATTTTAGCTTACCCAATACTCCTGTACCGCATGACTTGTTGGGGAAACCGGAGCACCCAGAGGAACCCACGCCAACACGAGGAGAACATGCAAACTCCATTTCTCCAAACAGACATGCCAACTGACCCAGCTAAGACTCGAACCAGCAACCTTCTTGCTGTGATTCGACAGCACTACCTACTACGCCACCATGTTGCCTTGGGTGAACTATCCCTTTAAAAGCAAGTACCATATTATCATAGCCAGTGTTGGGAAAAGTTCCTTAAAAATCTTGAGCAACAAATAATAGAATATATAAAAACCTAAAGATGGTAATATATTGCTTTTAAAGTAACTCATCCCAGCCAATAAACAGCACACAGCCCTTACTGAATGACAATAAAGGACGTGAAATCGACATGAAGTAAACACAGCAATGCATGTGTAGGTCTGCTCAGATTGTAGCCGCGACTCTTGATGATGTGCTGGTTGCTCTGTGTGTGTGTGTGTGTGTGTGTGTGTGTGTGTGTGTTACAGGATGTGCCTTTCTAACGTACTGTGCCAGAGAGTCAGCACTGAAGGCCCAGAGTGCTCTCCATGAACAGAAGACGCTGCCTGGGGTAAGAGCATCTCTATTTCTCTGTCTCTCTCTGTGTTTACACTGCACGTATTAATGCACAGATCAGGGGCCTCATGTACGAAGACTTGCGTGGAAATCATACTAAAACATTGCGTACGCACAAAGCTGTAAATGTGCGACGCAGAAAAATATTCAGATGTATGAAACACTGCGTACGCCGAATCACATGCATATTCTTTTGTACATCCGAATGAACTTGAAACTGAGCGCATGTGCACGAGCACAAAACCCCTCCCTGCCTCCTCCCCCGTATGAATATGCTAATGACTCTACTTTGGCAAAACCCAACGAAAAAGCAACGGCAAAAGCAAGAAGAGAAACTTTGAACAGAATGTGAATTGAAGGTGCTGCTGTCGGAGGCAGACCGGAGAAAAGCGGTGTTATTTGCAAGTTTGTCCTCTGGAATTAACAACAAAAGAAAAAAATAGAGTGGCAGAGTTTAGCTGATGCGGTTAACACAGTTGAGTCTGAACATCGCACTGAGTGAATTAAAAAGAAATAGTGTGATTTATAGGTGTAAAATGTTGCAACATCCTTAACAGTCTCAGTGGCGCAGCTCGTAAGACTCATGTCAACATATTTTGACACGTTTGAGCATGAACTCGGTTCGAATCCAGCGTCTGATGAACTCTTTCTTCTTTTTTCCCCCGCTACATATCAGATTTTCCCAACTATTTATCACGAGAAAGACAAGTAGGAATCAATAATAAGTCTGTGCATCATATTTTATTTGCACATTTATTAAATGGAAATGTTTCACACATGCAAATTCATCTTCAGATAGTGTCTTTATAGCAATGTATGTGCAGTAGATCGCTCCGATTACATTGGGAAAACAGGCGACCGCTGCAATTTGCGCTTTAATGCTTAGCTGGTCAACTGTATGGTATGGAAACCTTATATAACTGCTAGATGAACCCGTCTCATACAGCTGCCATTGCACGGCTCAGACACTTTGTGGAGAGCAATTTAACACAACCGCCTCTAGGAGTCGCCAATGGAAATAAATAGGGATGTAACGGTATCAGAATTTCACGGTACGGTAATACCTCGGTATGAATGTCACGGTACGGTATTTATTGAATCATTTACAGGAAAAAACAAAACTTATGAAAATACTCCAAAAAAGTGCCAAAAGTGTCAATGACATACAAATTAGCCATCTATCTGTAAGCTTTGAAACAGGAACTTCAATTTTAATAACAAAAAATTATTAAACCATGTAAAAAAATAAAGTTTCAATTTAGTATTGTTGAAAACTCATCACATTCAACATTTAATCACTCACTCACTTAGATAGAGATGGGCTTTAAGGAAAATTATCATATAAATATAATCTGGTAAAAGCTGGTATCTCTGGGTATTTACAATGTCCCCTGCAACAGAAAAAAAACCCCTCTCATTTGGGACTGAGGTTTCTGGGACTCAGGTTTCTTGCTATGACTTGGCCCAGGTTGACAGCAGTGGGTAACGTTGTGCATTGTCTTTCCCCCACTTGAGAGGACAAGCCATGAGTGAGATAGAGGGTCTCTTTGAGGTACAAGTCAATGTCTGCATCAATCTGAACAGTGTGCTGTGTTTCTGCAGTCCCCATGACTGTTATTACTATTAAATTCCCCAACTTGCAGGCACGTGCACACATAGGGCTCAACCTGTGCAGTGCACATGCCCTTTTTAGTCTTGGATAGAAAGTGCCCTTCCAAAATGATCAAAAGTGCCCCCGCGACGCGACACACGCTCCGTCCCGCCCTTCAGTAGGCGCATGACAACACCGCTCTTGAGTATGCGCGCTCAACCCCCCCTCTCTGCTTTACAGTATGCGCGCAACAACACAGCTGATCAGAACGCGTGCGGCGACAACACCCGCTTTAGGTTCATCTCCAGCTCTTTTTCATCCCCGTTACTAGAAGCACACTCCATTTCCGCATTACTGGATCTGTAGTGACAACAGACCGCAAAGGATGATGGCCACGCATGGGCTGATGGGAATTGTAGTTTCCGCTCGTTCGCTTCATTCGCCTGAGCAAACTTTTCTCAGAAGACCTATAGTTTTACCGAGTCATGCGACTACGGTAATATCGAAAAAAAATTATATTGCGGTATGACGGTATTTACAATACCGTTACATCCCTAGAAATAAAACAGACACGCACAAAAAATGTGCGTACACCAGGCATGAAGCTCGCGTGGAGCTGCGCACATTCCTACGTTCAGTTCATCATTAGTAAATCCAAACGTGAGCGATTCTGAGCGTGAAACCTGGCGTACGCAAAGTTTTTGTGCGTACGCAGCGTTGGTACATGAGGCCCCTGATGTTTTGACTGTATCTTTTCTTTTACCCCTGCTACTCCTCTAAAAGTCTGTTTTAGCAGCGCTTTTACATTTTGTCATTAAGCAGATGCTTTGTTTTTTGTCCAAAATGACATGCATATGAAAATGTCAATCAGACTTAGGGATCTACTTTAACAATCTAAATGTGCAAAGTCTAAAGCTCATGGTGCAAAAGCATTAAGAGTTTGTGCAAATCCACTTTAGCTATTTTAAGGATGGATACATATGCTCTGCACCCCGGCGCATGGTCTAACAGGGTTGTGCTGATTCTCTTAATGAGTTCTGGGTGTGTTTTGAGCCTCATCTCTCATTCCCTTTAAGAGTAAGTTGTGTCGCTCCATGGTGCATTTGCTATTTACATGGCGGACTTTATAAGTGTACAAACTGAATGCTTCACTAGTGATATATGTCACCCGTAAAACATATGATCAATTAGTCCTGGCTGCATATGTTTTTAGGTCATTGTAACTTGTTAAATTAAGTTCATCATGTTCTAACTTAATCTTGTAACTTGCACACGCTGTTTTAAGTCAGTTTAACATAATATGAGTTCAACGGACTCATCAGGTTAATTTGATTCAGCTTAAAAATGCAAGGCAGCCAGGATTCTTTTACAGTGTAGATGATTTGTGTGCAATATGTTGACCATTTTTCACATAAGAAAAATAAGTATTTACGTAAGTGGCTTTTTATGAGGAAGGCATGATCAAATCAGTCCAGTCAGATGTCATTATACACTCTCAGAAAAAAAGGTAGATGGTGGTGCAAATAGTGTTCCTTAACCAGTTAAACTCAGCGTACGTCATCGACTTTTGCTTTCAGATTTAAAGGGCTAGCATTGCAGCAGACCCCCGTAAGTGGTTTCGTTTGAAAGTGTAGAATCTATATTTTATGCACATATGCATCACTTTGGTTTTTATTCTACTGTACAAAAGTTATTTACACTTAAACACACAGTATTTTGGAGACCTGAACTGGGTATTTTACATTGGTTCATTTTCATATTTTTCATCTGACACATGTACAAGTTATAGCTCAAATGAAAGCTCTTGCCGGTGCTCATACGGTTATAGCATTCTTTTTACTGAATTATATTCACATATTAAACAGTTGCCGAATGAATCGCGGTGTTTCCATGACGCAGAAGTGAAAACAATACATTTATGATCAATAAGCAGCCCCAGATAGCACAGACAGCTCATCTCTTACCTTATGCTGTGCGCTTCAGGGCCATTCTCCTCTGTTTTTGAACTGATGTGCATAAGTAATGCTTTTATATGTCTGACGTGCTCCAAACACAGTGAATTATGTTTGATCAAACAAAAGAATAGTGAAATATGAAATCAATGATCGCTCCTGTGGCTTGTACAGCACCTCTCATCAGTTGGAATACAATAACTTTTGCATAGATTATGGTGGAGACATTTTTCTGTTTTCCTATGATTACAGACATGTGCAGGAACCACCAACATTAATTACAGCACGCTAGACCACACACAACCTAAAAGGGACACTTTTACATTTGAGTTTATAACAAAAAAAATACAAAAAGCGCCTCTTTTTTTAGGTGTTTATTATAACACAGACAACATATACAGATAATTTAAACACTTTAATAGTGTTTTATGAAAATTCAAAGGGTTTGCTTTAAAATGATGCCACATTTTTTGCATTTTCACCTCTGCATGTGGATTTGGGAAGCTTTTAAATTTGGGTAGGCAAAATCCAGGCGGAAATCCCAAAATATCAGCAGAGTTTAACTGGTTAACCTAGTTAAGCCTTTAAGCGCTACTTTAAGTTGAATATTATCTTGCAAAATATCTTGTGCTGTCATCACGGCAAAGATAAAATAAGTTAGTCATTAGAAATTAGTGTAAGATAATAATTTGGTCATCAACTGTTTGTAAGGGACTTTTATTTTGACTGTCATTTCTCGTCATCTCTCTTCCTGATTGCTTCCATGTATTTGCTGTGAGTTAGTTTAGTAGTGTTGTTGCTGGTTAGTCATAATCATTCAGCCCTATTATAAAGCTGTGGTCACACTAGAGTTTGTGTGTGCGAAATTCTGTCGTGCGGCGCTGCGAAAAGGAGCGGGATTAAACAAGATGAATAGACGTTCTGTCCAGAGAGGTCATGTTTTGATCCTCCATTGGTCTCCTGCAGTCAAGTGATGCGATTCCGCAGGTCAGAGTTCACCAAGTTTGAACCCTGCGTTTCCGGACTGACGCATTTGCGTGCGTTTAAATGGAAGTCTATGGGAGGAAAAGCCCAGTGTGACCGCAGCTTAAGTCATTCAGTGTTGTCATGATGTCATCGTCCAGTGAATCAATCACATGGCAGATGCTGGAATATTAATGACCTGAGACTCCAGTGGAATATCTCAGTGTTTGTCAGTATTGCTTCATGTTTAATGCAGTATGGCTGTTTGACTGGTGAGTTTGCATTTCTTCATCTCTTTCTCAGTTTGCGTTTGTGCTTTATTTTCTTGTATTGACTTCAGTTGTTTGTACACTTTGCGGTTGCATTCTGGCTAAACGTGTACACGTGTTGTTGTCTTTGCTGTTTCTGGCTCCAGAATCAGAAAGTTGAGTTGTTGTTCAGTGTGGGATGCAGGTATTCTGCGCTTACTGTTCTGTTTTCAAATTGTGTGGTATGTTAAAGAGGCCTTATATTGTGTTGGATTCCAGTACAGCGGGCTTTAATGCATCTACAACAGAAAACTTTGTGAATGTGTTCAGAAAATGGGTTTAATATTTGAATGGTTTTGCAATATTTCCACACAGTTTCATTCATTTATTCATTTTCATTCGGCTTAGCCCCTTTATTTATCAGGGGTCACCACAGCGGAATGAACCGCCAACTATTCCAGCATATCAGATGCTCTTCCAGCTGCAGCTCATGGCTGGTAAACACCCATAGACACTCATTCACACACACACACACACACACACACACACAGTGTGAGAGAGAGAGCTGATGTGCTTGTTGTGTGTCTTAGAGCTGATGATGTGTGTGTGTGTGTGTGTGTGTGTGTGTGTGTATGTGTGAAACTTGTGCGTGTGTATGTGTGAGAGAGAATTGTGTGTGTGTGTTTCTGAGAACTGATGTATGTGTGTGTGTGTGTGTGTCTGTGTGTGTGTGTGTGTGTGTGTGTGTGTGTGTGTGTGTGTGTGTGTGTGTGTGTGTGTGTGTGTGTGTGTGAGAAACTTGTGCGTGTGTATGTGTGAGAGAGAATTGTGTGTGTGTGTGTGTTTCTGAGAACTGATGTGTGTGTGTGTGTGTGTGTGTGTGTATGTGTGAGAGAGAATTGTGTGTGTATGTGAGTGTGTTTCCGCGATCTGATGTGGAGAGCTGATGTTCATGTGTGTGTGTGTGTGTGTGTGTAACACGCTGCAGGGTCTCAGCTGCGATCAGCATGTTTGTTTAGTGTTATTTAGACACCAGCCACCCTACACACACACACACACACACAAACACACACACCTGCATATCGCATCTCATCCTACAGCATCTATTACACACAGATGTGTCTCTGCTGACATTCTGAGCACAGATCGAGGGAGAAACAAGAGCAGCATCACACAAGACAAACACACAACACCAAAAAACAAAATAACACAACGCAGCGCTGCACATACAAGCTTAACCACGGCTTATTTTACTCACTGTTGCCTTTCTATCAGCTGGAACCAGTCTGGCCATTCTCCTCTGACCTCTGGCATCAACAAGGCATTTGTGCCCACAGAACTGCCGCTCACTGGATATTTCCTCTTTGTCGGAGCATTCTCTGTAAACCCTAGAGATGGTTGTGCGTGAAAATCCCAGTAGATCAGCAGTTTCTGAAATACTCAGAGCAGCCCGTCTGGCAGCAACAACCATGCCACGTTCAAAGTCTCCTAAATCCTCTTTCTTCTCCATTCTGATGCTCAGTTTGAACAGCAGCAGATCGTCTTGATCATGTCTACATGCCTAAATACAGTGAGCTGCTGCCATGTTATTAGCTGACTAGACATTTACGTTAACAAACAGTTAGAAAGGTGTACCTAATAAAGTGGCCGGTGAGTGTATATCTGAAAGCAATTGTTTTTGGTGTGTTGTTGATGTTAGTTCAGCTTGTGAAAGCAATCAGAGGTGTTTGGTGAAAGAGCGTTGAATGATGAGTTCATTTTTCACTGGTCTGTATCTGCATTTCTGCCGTTTCCTCATATGAGCGTGGTATTAGGTGCTTAATGAAGCGTTTTAATAATCAAACACACTCGTGACACATGGAGAAATCTACCGAAAGAGAAAGACAGAGCGCTTTCTGTTCCTCCAGGTGTTTTCCTGCAGGGTCTTCATCCCCTCCTGAGAAACACATCAGTGTCAAGCGTCAGGCCATGCTGTGTGTGTGTGTGTGTGTGTGTGTGTGTGTGTGTGTGTGTGTGTGTGTGTGTGTGTGTGTGTGTGTATGTGTGTGTGTGTGCTGTAAACAAACAGAGGGAGGTCGAGATGCAGACTCATTAGTGAGAGCTGGTCTGAAACACACACACACACACACACACACACACACATTCTGGCGACCTGCTGTCACCGGGTGAATACAATGATCCCCCTCATCCTCCTGTGACAGCTATAGGGGTTTATTATGGCCCGTTTCCTCTGAGTGGTTCGGTACCAGGGCTTAATTTGTGCCTGAACAAGCCGGATCCGGATCGGTACCTCTGAAATCACTTTCTCCAGAGAGCTCGCGTTCGCATCTATATTTGAAATAATGAACTTCTTGAGCTGATGATAATATCGTGTGCGTGATTATTGAAGTGCTTCTGACATCTGATCCTTTCAGAAATGGACAAATGCGAGAGTGAAGCGCCGAAAAACCATCGACTGTAAAAAGATATGGACGTAGGATCCGTCACGTCACCCATAGGTTTCTGAAGAATTGCTACCAGTAGGCGTGGCCAACCGTCGCCATTTTGTTCGCACATCATCGCACCGGCTGGGGGATACCAAACAAGGGCAAAGAGGGGGAGCATGAGCGGAGCTACAGACGCCTGCTAGCATTTTGCTTAGACTGGCTTTTCTGCTGAATACTTCATTACCTGCGACTCGTTTGTGTTCTGACCACACGTGCTTGGTTGTACACTATATAATAAAGTGTTTAGACTTTTAAAAACACTGCTGTAACACATCGAGCCACTAAACATTGTTCTTATGATGATGTTTTTCTACAGGAGGAAAACCCAAATTGCATCCAAACATCTGCCGCCCAAGGCAGCTACTTAGGTCGCCTCTATGTGTGCGCCGGCCCTGAACACACGTGGGCCACAACAGAAAAATAAAAACTGCAACTGCGCTATTTTTTTTTTTTACACATTAAATATTTTAAATTAATTATGTGCGTTAATGCGCTAATTTTGACATCCCTATATATACACACAAAACCAACTCTAATGCACAGTAAACAGATCTCATTTCTAATTAAAATATGTAAATCAAATTCATATATATATAAATATATATATATATATATATATATATATATATATATATATAAAGATATATATATATATATATATATATATATATATATATATATATATATATATATATATAAATATATTTATATATATATATATATATATAAATATATAAATATATATATTTATATATATAAAGATATATATAAAGATATATAAGATATATATATAAATATATATATATATATATCTTTATATATATATATATATATCTTTATATATATATATATATATATATATATATATATATATATATAAATATATATATTTATATATTTATATATATATATTGCTTTTCTTGACACACAAAGCCAACTCTAATGCAAAGTAAACAGATCTCCTTTCTAATTTAAATATGTAAATCAAATTCATATATATATATATATATATATATATATATATATATATATATATATATATATATATATATATATATATATATATATATATATATATTAAAAAAAAAATATATATATATATATATATATATATATATATATATTTATATTTATATTTATATATATATATTTTTTTCATATATATATATTATATATATAAGATATATAAGATATATATAAAGATATAAATATCTATCTTTATATATATATATATATATATATATATATATATATATGTATATATATATGAAAAAAATATATATAAAAAAAAAAAAAATATATATATATATATATATATATATATATATATATATATGAATTTGATTTACATATTTAAATTAGAAATGAGATCTGTTTACTTTGCATTAGAGTTGGCTTTGTGTGTCAGAAAAGCAAGTCATTAAACTATACCTGTCAACACTGGGATATAAAAATACGGGATATGCCTCCAACAACCGTTACAAAGATGGGCAGGAAATTAGCTTCAAATAATAGAATAATTTATTATAATTTAGCCAATTAAAATCCTTTTACTGATCTCATCTGTGTTATCAAACACATAAAAGGGTTAAAAGTGTTAATTTTTTTACTTTAATTATTTAGCAATTCCTCCGCGTCCCACTAGAAGGAGGCCTGTGTACTAATAGTGGTACACGTACCACAGTATGAGAACCACTGCCATAATGCACTTCATCACCACAAATAAACAGAAAACTGTTTAAAAATGGAAACTGTTCATGAACAGATGTTGTAACAGTGTATGGATGGAGAATAAACAGTCTGTACTGTGTAAAAGTCATTACAGCCGTGTGAAGTCCCCATAATGATAGCTGTCCAAGTGTGTGTTTGTGGCTGTTATATCATTCACAAGGTCATTCTCAATTAGGTTATTTGTTGAGCAGAGCTGCGTGGCGCTGGTTTAATCATGCAGACAATGAAGACAACAGTGACAAAAGAGGAAATAAATGAGCCTCCGCTGTTCTCATGCAGCCGAAACGCTCCATTTATCCGCGTCTCTGTCCGCTTTCCATCATAACAGGCTGCTCTTAATATGTCAGCGGTGGCAGGTGGGTTGAATTAGTGAGGAAAATCAAATTTAAAGCAGGAATATGGCCAGCGGCGTGTGTCTAGAGTTAAATGACAGCTGCCAGGGTGAATAACTAGTGTTTGTCTGCGCTGACGCTGTGTTTCCAGAGCTGTGCTTACAAATGCAGCGCTAATAAATTGCAATCTGGAGCCATTGGGGTTAATGAATTATTTCTGCCGGGCAAAACCTGCTAATGTCCTGACATCAACTTGAGCGCGCAGAGAGAGTTACATTGCCAGCGGTCAGATTAAACCCTCAATGAAAACGAATGACTTGTGTCTGCTTTATCACTCTTGAGTCCTGCCTAATGTGTGTGTTAGTGGTGTTTTGAAGCAGAATTGGTTCGGGACAAAATTATGTTTTAACTGTAGAATCACCACAACAGATCAATTACTACAGTTATTTTGTTACTATAGCAACTGTAGAATCACCACAACAGATCAAATACTATTGTTCTTTCGTTACTATAGCAACTGTAGAATCACCACAACAGATCAATTACTACAGTTATTTTGTTACTATAGCAACTGTAGAATCACCACAACAGATCAAATACTATTGTTCTTTCATTACTATAGCAACTGTAGAATCACCACAACAGATCAATTACTAAAGTTATTTTGTTACCATAGCAACTGTAGAATCACCACAACAGATTAATTACTACAGTTATTTTGTTACCATAGCAACTGTAGAATCACCACAACAGATTAATTACTACAGTTATTTTGTTACTATAGCAACTGTAGAATCACCACAACAGATCAGTAACTACAGTTATTTAATTACCATAGCAACTGTAGAATCTCCACAACTGATCAATTACTATTGTTCTTTGGTCACCATAGCAACTGTATAATCACCACAACAGATCAATTACTATTGTTCTTTCATCACCATAGCAACTGTAAAATCCCCACAACAAATCAGTTACTACAGTTCTTTTGTTACCATAGCAACTGTGGAATTACCACAACAGGTGGATTTCTATTGTTCGTTTGTTACCATAACAACTGTATAAACACTACAACAGATCAATTACTATTGTTCTTTCGTCACCATAGCAACTATAAAATCACCACAACAGATCAATTACTAAAGTTATTTTGTTACCATAGCAACTGTAGAATCACCACAACAGATTAATTACTACAGTTATTTTGTTACTATAGCAACTGTAGAATCACCACAGCAAATCAGTAACTACAGTTATTTAATTACCATAGCAACTATAAAATCACCACAACAGATCAGTTACTACAGTTCTTTCGTTACCATAGCAATTATAGAATCACCACAGCAGATCAATTACTATTGTTTTTTCGTTACCATAGTTACTGTAGAATCCCCACAACAGACTAATTTAGGTACGTTACTATGATATAAATCAAAAACAGGTGTTAGTGAACTTCATTGTGGATCCGTTGGCCGTGCTTCAGAGGCATTGCTCGCTGCAGAAGTTGGGACTTTCTCAACTTTTCTAGCATTGATGGAAGTGTCAGCCAATCAAATCACTGTATGCAAATACACCAGCTCAGAGAGTAGCTGATTGCTGACTAATATTATTGGCTGACGCTGCTATGATGATTGCGTCAGCCCCAACTTTAGACACGCCCTCTGTCAAGCGTTGATGCTGAAGCCCCGTGTGAATGCACCGTATTAGACGGACAAAGTGAAAATGAGTCAAAATATGAGTATAATTAAAAAAATCTCTCATGTATTATTGAAACTGTGTTTTCCACCTGAACTTACAGGTGAAGAAAACTAATGAGAATTTGTTATTAGTTTAATTGAATTAGAACAGTAAAAGAGCATTATATACTATAACCAGAGCAAAATATATCAGAAAAGAGTCCAGCACAAGAAATACAGTAAAGAACAGCTTCTGAAAGCATGTGTTTTTCCTGCAGTTCTCCGTTACATTCATGATACATGAGGACTTCATAATAGTAATGGACGTCAACAGCTGCAGTGTTATCAGGCACAAACACACATAACACTCGCTCGCCGCTTAATTGAAAAGCCAAAATAGGGAAAATAGAGTCTGGGGATTTTTTTTGAGCAGACAGTCATTTTCCCATCGCTCAGCCGAGGACTGACAAGCAATTGGCCGTTCACCTGTCGAGGGCGTCACGCAGCGCTGATCCGATGAGAAATGACCAGAATATGAATCCAGAGGAGAAAATTAATCCATCCTGGACTTTATCTGGAGTGTCAGCCGCTGAAATGAGACGCGGTGTAATGAGGATTTGTCTATACACTCAGAGACTTTTACTGTCAGAGACTCTAATGGGCTAACAGACATTAGTATGCTTCTGAAAAATAAAACTGATAAAAAAAATAGCATAGCATTATTTTAGGATTATTATGTAAGATTTATATAAAAAATTAAACAATTATGAATGAATACATTATTTATTGTTTTATTATTAGTGTTTTATTATATAAATTATTATTTGTTTATTGTTTATTTATACATTTCATAATTTTATTTTAGTTTACTTATATTATTTTTATTTACTTTAATTTATTTGATTTATTTTTTTTATTTATCACTGGTTCGAGCCTCAGCTGTGTCAGTTGGTGTTTCATTGTGGAGTTTGCATGTTCTCCCTGCGTTCACGTGGGTTTCTTTATTAATCACACAGCGGAATGAACAGCCAGCTTATCTAGCATATGTTTTACACAGCGGATGCTTTTTCTGCAACCCACCACTGGGAAACACCCATACAAACTCATTCACACACATACTATGGACAGTTTAGCTTACCCAACTGACTGGACTGTGGGGGAAACCGGAGCACCTGCAAACTCCACAATGAAACGCCAACTGACACAGCCGAGGCTCGAAGAAGCGATCTTCTTGCTGTGTATATTATTTATTAATATTTATATTTTTATATATATATATATATATATATATATATATATATATATATATATATATATATATATATATATATATATATATATATATATATATATATATATATGTATATGTTTTATACATTTCATTTTTTTTTATTTAAGTTTTCTTATATTATTTTTATTTACTTTCATTTATAAAATTTTAAACTATTTTATTTTTATTTATTTTCTTATTATGTTATTTAATTAAATTTTATTGTTTGTTTTCTTTTATTTTAATTTAATTTAGTGAATTTAATAAAATGTTATTTCATTTTATTGATTTATTTCATTAGTTTTATTTTATTATTACTATTTAATTTAAATTTAATTTTAATTTTTTTTCTTTTATTTTAATTTTATCAATTTAATTACATTTAATAACTTTTATTTGTTTATTTATTTTATTATTATTATTATTATTATTAGTATTAATTATTATTATTATTATTATTGTTATACATTGTTTTTTAACTAACCTTTTTTCTCTCTTTCTCTCATTTGACTTTGCACTATGATCATCAATAGGTTTCTAAATGTGTAAATACTAAATATTTATATTATGTCTTGTTATATAAATACGTATACTTGTTTTGAAAATCAGCATTTCTCTTCATCTCTTCCTTCCCAGTTTATTGTGATGTCAAAAAGTCTTCATTTTCAACCCTTAGATAGTAAAAGACTGCAGCAGGAACAACCAGGAGCAGCTCTTTTCTTGCTTTTCCTCCTCCAAGACAGAATGAACATTAAAACAGTGTGTGCTTAAAAAAAGGAAGTGATGTCAGGCATGAGAGCGAACAGACTCACCTTAAAAGTTGGAGTCAAGAAGAAAAAAGCAGCAGCCAATTAGCAGAAGCAGCAGGTGTTGGTTCGCTCTGAGCGCCTGCAGCATCTTAAAGAGCAGCGCCACGTCTCTATGGCAACACACACACACACACACACACACACACACTTATAGTGAACGTTTCTGGTGCAGGTCTTCAGTTCAGCCTGCATGTGTGTACAGGAGAGTTGTTTTAATAATGCATGTGCTGAACGGTATTCGTTTTCATTTTGGTAAAACTTTAGGTCAAATTCACACTCTTAACAAACCATTAACTAACACTACTAGCCTATGTAGTATAGAAATGTTGTTTAAGACTTGCGTTATACCTACTAATGGACAATTAATAATAATTGGCTGGTAATTAGCCAGTAGTTAATAGTAAACAAAAGTGTTATCATTTTTTGTTTGTTTGGTTGTTTGTTTGTTTATTAAGTTCATCTTAGGACAGACAGGTAACACTATTGACTATTTGATAAAACTAAGATTTGATTGCATTTAAAGGACAAAGGCAGATTTAAAAACTGTAAATGGTCTATTGTTAACATTTGTATTATATTATTTTCTTAATTTAATTTAAAAAATGTAACTATAACAAAAAAATTTTTTTGTTTGCTTTCACTTTCTGTCTCTTGTCAACATCATCAGAAAAAAAATATATTTTCAGGTTGTCAAATACTGTATTCATTTTATAGTCAATACTACAGTGTTTCTGAACCGTACAATAGTAAAGAGCTTGAATTAATCTGTTGTGGCAATTCTACAGTTGCTATGGTAACACAACAACTACAGTAATTGATGTTGTTGTGATTCTACATTTGCTATGGTAACAAAAGAACTGTAGTTATTAATCTGTTGTAGTGATTCTATAGTTGCCATGGTAACACAACAACTACAGCAATAAATCTGTTGTGGTGATTCTACAGTTGCCATGGTAACACAACAACTACAGTAATAAATCTTTTGTGGTGATTCTACGGTTGCTATTGTAACACAACAACTAAAGTAATTGATTTGTTGTGGTGATTCTACAGTTGCTATGGTAACACAACAACTACAGTAATAAATCTTTTGTGGTGATTCTACAGTTGCTATGGTAACACAACAACTACAGCAATAAATCTTTTGTGGTGATTCTACAGTTGCTATGGTAACACAACAACTACAGTAATAAATCTTTTGTGGTGATTCTACGGTTGCTATGGTAACACAACAACTACAGTAATTGATTTGTTGTGGTGATTCTACAGTTGCTATGGTAACACAACAACTACAGTAATAAATCTTTTGTGGTGATTCTACAGTTGCTATGGTAACACAACAACTACAGTAATTGATTTGTTGTCGTGATTCTACTGTTGCTATGGTAACAAAATAACTGCCGTTATTAATCTGTTGTGGTGGTTATATAGTTGCTATGGTAACAGATCAATTATAGTAATGAATCTGTTGTGGTAATTCTACAGTTGCTATGGCAACACAACAACTACAGTAATTGATCTGTTATGGTGATTCTACAGTTGCTATGATAACGAAAGAACAATAGTAATTGATCTGTTGTGGTAATTTTATAGTTGCTATGGTAACAAAAGAACTGCAGTAATTGATCTGCTGTAGTAATTTTATAAGTTGCTATGGTAACGAAAGAACAGCAATAATTGATCTGTTTGGATGATGCTATAGTTTCCATAATACCAACTACAGTACTTGATCTGCTGTAGTGATTCTATTGTTGCTATGGTAACAAACAGTGTTTACTATAGTCTATAGTCTATCAGTTCACTAGTTAATACTACAGCAGCTGGATCATTCATTAACAAACAGCTGCAAATACTGTAATATACAGTATAATATACTATAGGATTGTTCAGAAACACAGTATTTACTGTGAATGACTGTAGTATTCTCCATAGTGAAGGTGTGGTGATGGTTAAATGTCCTCTGTGTTTGTGTGGAGCCGCTGGAGAATGCTGATTTCTGCTGAATCAGTCATTTAATGCTGCCAGAGCAGAACTTTGTGTCTTTACAACACATTTGCTCATGTTAAAGTAAAAAAGCTCCTAAAATAAGCTCCACTGGGGCAAATATAACCTATTAATGATTAAGAATAACCCTTTTAATTCAGATTTCTGCTGAATCAGAGGTTCATATTTGTTGCCTATCTTCAATATTTAATAGTAAAGTTTACATTTATTTATTTGTTTATGTGTTATATTTCCTCATTTGGGATTGTCTTGTGACTCCTTTTGCATTATATTTTTAAAGCAATTGTCAATTACATAAGCTTATATTATGCAAATCACTGTAAGATATTAAATGCATATACACACAAACATATACTTACCGGCCACTTTATTAGGTACACCTTACTAGTACTAGGTTGAACCCCCCTTTTTCCTTCAGAACTGCCTTAATCCTTCGATGGATTGGACGTGTTGTGTGTTCAGAGATGCTCTTCTGCAGAGCTCGGTTGTAACGAGTGCTTATTTGAGTTACTGTTGCCTTTCTATCAGCTGGAACCAGTCTGGCCATTCTCCTCTGACCTCTGGCCTCATCAACAAGGCATTTGCGCCCACAGAACTGCCGCTCACTGGATATTTCCTCTTTGTCGGAGCATTCTCTGTAAATCCTAGAGATGGTTGTGCGTGAAAATCCCAGTAGATCAGCAGTTTCTGAAATACTCAGAGCAGCCCGTCTGGCAGCAACAACCATGCCACGATCAAAGTCTCTTAAATCCCCTTTCTTCCCCATTCCGATGCTCACTTTGTGCTGCAGCAGATCGTCTTGACCATGTCTGCATGCTTACATGCGTTGAGCTGCTGCCATGTGATTGGCTGATTAGACATTTGTGTTAACGAGCAGTTGGACAGGTGTACCTAATAAAGTGGCCAGTGGGTGTACAGACACACATACACATGCGCACACACATACATGCACATGTATCTATTACATATTGTATATAAATATATTGGTTTTGTGTTAATTTGAATTTTATATATATTTTATTTATTATTTAAAAATACACCATATTTATTTGAGTAAGTACACACAACATGATGTACATATAAGCTGGAAAACTGTAATATATGATGAAGATTAAGTGTACAAGATTGTCTCTTTGTTTGTGTGTGTGTGTGTGTATGTGTGTATGTGTGTGTGTGTCTCATCTCTGTCTTCTCGTCCTCTGTGTTTAACACAGCTGTGTTTAACCTCAGCCTGTCTCCTTCTAATCCATGTCATTGCCGCTGTACACACACAAACACACACACACACACACACACACGCATTTGCATGTGTTTTCACACTGCTGCGTTCACATACTGTTTATTTTTAGCTTTCACGGCTAATTAGAGTGAACTGAAGTAAAACCGTCAGCGTAAACAGCGAACATTAGTGAACGCACACTAATGAGAATGTATTCAGCATCACTTCATGTGTATATGTTCACACTGGACACACACTAACATGCTGACGCTCCTCTGATACACTCTGATAAATGAGGGATGTGTTTTAATGAACGTTAGACTATTATGAACTCTTAAAATTAGACAACCTTATTCTGATGTCAACACATTGGAAAGTGCATGAAGCATTATATAATTATAAACAATATTAGCATTATTATTTATCACTCTATTGCTTTTGAACATATGGAAGGTAAATCTTGCTCATTTTAAATAAATCAAACTAACATTGGAAGCTAAAGTGAAAACCAGATTAACAATTTGATTATAAAACACTGTTCGCTAAATATCTGCCAAAATTGAAAATTGCTACAATTGGTTGCATTGGTACAGCTAGAGGAACAGAGGACACAGGATAACCATTCGTCAAACATCCGTCCCGCAGCAGGAGTCGTGGGCTTCTTCGATGGGCAGAGATTCTGCATTGCTAGTACGGCAGACCTTGTGATGAACTCATACAGTATACTGTATTACGTCTTGCGACGTTAACAACTTGTTAGTACCAAAATCTTTGAAAAAACAAAACAAAATATTGGCTTAATTTGCTTGATAAAGTTGGTTTTAGGTATGGTGTTCTCTCACATTCATGCAAGCAGTTTTAGGGATCATCTGCAACTTACATCAACAGAACCAAAACGCACAGTATAACGCAAAGAAGAAAAAAGTATTTCTACAATATTCCAGTAAATGGTTAGAGGCCAGAGTGATTTACTACAGGTAACAAAGCTACTATACTACTAACTCTATGGTACATAGAAAGAAGAAATAGACAATATCTCTTGTCTTACAATATCTCAATGTATCTCTGGGGGCCCCCCTACACAGATTATTGACGGGGTCCCTGGTGAACTTGGTCATGGAAATCACGCTCAGTTGGGTGGGGGGTTGGGGGATCGCCACTTTAGATCAATAGCAAATCAACAACCACAGTTCTTTTGTTACAATAGCAACTATAAAATTACTACAACAAATCAATTACTATTGTTCTTTCATTACCATAGCAACTGTAGAGTCACCACAACAGATCAATTACTGTAGTTGTTGTGTTACCATAGCAACTGTAGAATCACCAAAACAAATCCAGTACTGTGGTTGTTACCATAGCAACTGTAGAATTACCACAACAAATCAATTACTGTAGTTGTTGTGTTACCATAGCAACTGCAGAATCACCACAACAAATCAAGTACTGTGGTTGTTACCATAGCAACTGTAGAGTCACCACAACAGATCAGTTACTGTAGTTGTTGTGTTACCATAGCAACTGTAGAATCACCAAAACAAATCCAGTACTGTGGTTGTTACCATAGCAACTGTAGAATTACCACAACAGATCAATTACTGTAGTGGTTGTGTTACCATAGCAACTATATAACCACCACAACAGATCAATAACTACAGTTCTTGTGTTACCATAGCAACTGCAAAATCACCACAACAGATCAATTACTGTAATTGGTGTTACCATAGCAACTGTAGAATCGCCACAATAGATCAATTACTATAGTTGTTGAGTTACCATAGCAACTGTAGAATTACTACAACAGATCAAATACTGTAGTGGTTGTGTTACCATAGCAACTATAGAACCACCACAACAGATCAATAACTACAGTTCTTGTGTTACCATAGCAACTGTAGAATCGCCACAACTGATCAATTACTGTAGATGTTGTGTTACCATAGCAACTGTAGAATCGCCACAACAGATCAGATCAATTACTGTAGTTGTTGTGTTACCATAGCAACTGTAGAATTACCACAACAGATTAATTCAAGCTCTTTACTATAGTGCGGTTCAGAAACACTGTAGTATTTACTATAAATGAATACAGTATTTGACAACCTGAAAATATATATTTTTTCTGATAATTTTTTTTTTTTTTTTTTTTTTACAAAATAACGCTTGGTGGAGGTGGGGGGGGGGTGGCCACTTCATACAGTACTACAGTGGTGAGAAAAGTAGTGAAATAATGCAGTTAAATCAATTACAATTACAATTACAATGTTAAATGGGAAACTTCATTTTAATGAT
>NC_141038.1:1415000-1420000 GCF_052040795.2 Danio rerio | reverse complement strand
TGTGTGTGTGTGTGTGTGTGTGTGTGTGTGTGTGTGTGTGCGTGCCCGCAGTTGTTGTTGATGTGCTGCAGTGGTTAAGCAGGTTAGTGTGTGTGTGTGTGTGTGTGTGTGTGTGTGTGTGTGTGTGTGTGTGTGTGTGTGTGTGTGTGTGTGATCAAAGTGGACAAACACAGCTGAAGGGGAGAGAGAGAGACCAGTGTTGTTGCTGTTGTTGTCTCTTTCTATCATGTTCACCCGTTTTCCAGCTCATCCAATCACTACCCCAGGGCACACACAACAGTTACAGCCACAGATATACCAGCTTACACACACACACACACACACACACACACACACACACACACACACACACACACACACACACACACAAGGTTTCCTCCGGGTGCTCCGGTTTCCTCCACAGTCCAAACCCATGCGCTATAGGGGAATTGATCTACATTGGCCGTAGTGTATGAGTGTGTGTGTGTGTGTGTTTGTGGATAAGAGTACTGTATATGGGTGTTTCCCACTACTGGGTTGCAGCTGGAAGGGCATCCGCTGTGTAAAACATATGCTGGATAAATTGGTGGTTCATTCTGCTGTGTGAGTTATAAAGGGACTAAGCCGAAAATAAAATAAATGAATGGACTTTTGTGTGTGTGTGTGTGTGCAGGGGCGCAACTACACATTTACTAAGGGGTATGCGGGTTCAAATTTTGTGTGATCCCTCTTATTTTATATTAATTAATTAATAATAAATGAAGACAAATTTTCAGATTAATATTATAACTTTTGACATTATGTATGATTTGACAGTTTATTTTGTTAAAAATAAATTCAAATCTAAACAGTTACATCTACATGAACACTTTCGGCTGTGGGACTGCATGTTATTGTGTTAAATGATTTTGAATTAAACAATAACAATATTATATTCGTTTAAAATGCAAAATAATGTTTTTTAACAAAACATATTTATTTATTTTTATTATTTGAAACTTTTAATAAGGATAATTTTAAAAATAGTTTTGGCACAACGGCGCCCCCCCATGTGTGGCGCCCCTATGCGCCGCATATACTGCATACCCCCTTGTTGCGCCACTGTGTGTGTGTGTGTGTGTGTTTGTTTCTCTGGCTATGTGTTCCCCTCTGTTTCTCTATTTGCTTGTGTGTGTGTGTTTGTGTTTTTGTTTCTTTAAGCATGCATGTTTTAGTGTGTGTTTATTTTCCTTTCGTCTCATCCGCTTCTCAGTCTTGTCTCCTTTATTTTCTCCTCCAGTCTTGCCTCTTGTTTTCCTCTCGTCTTGTCTTGCGCTCTCCTTTATTCTCCTGTGTTCTGTAGTTTAGCTCTGATGTCTCATCCGTCTGCTGGATTTGTCTCTCTCTCTCCTCTGTCCCTCATAAAGTGTCTTGTCCTGTTGATTCATCAGTGCGCCGAGTCTCCGTGTGTCTGTCGTCGTCTCGTTCTCTGGCTGAGAAAAGGCCTATAAAGCTAATGTAGTGTAGTGCGCCGCGTCTCTTTCTCCTGCTGTGATCTACACGGCCATCAATTCTCAGCTTTATAGAGCAGCCCGGCGTCTCTGACCGGGCCGACCCGCTGCACAGAGGCCTAAATAAGCCTGCTTTGGAGACACTGTGGTGCCGAACGTGACAACACAAGCAGGAGAGATTCACCTTACCAAAATATGGCAGAGATACGGCCTATGCTGGAATCCCACTGGAAGATGATGGTGACGTTCTTTTACTCATTTCCATCTATCAAGACCTGCTGCAATCTAAAAATATCCCTCACACTCTCCTGCTGCACCCACACACACCCTATGAGCCGCCAAAGACGCGTGTCAACCGCTGTGTGTGTGTGTGTGTGTCTGAGACAGGTCGGCCTCTCTACGCTCCACAGGACATGACAGGCAATTTGAAAGTATGACACACACACACACACACACACACACACACACACACACACACACACACACACACAGACGCACGACAACACAGAGAAATATCCTGCAATGCAAATGTCATGACGCTGGTCTGCATCTGTTCATTATCTTCACTGGTTCCAGCAGACTGTACAGAGCTGAGGATGTTCATGAGATTCATCTTCTTCTTGCCTGGTCTCAGGTGTCGTGTTGCTGCTTCTTGATTTTATCCGCTTCTACTTTTTAATCTGGTGTAAAGAGCTTTGATTGGAAGATAAAAGTAATCTTGAGTGTGTAACAGGTGTTATATTATTTTTATTAATTTCACTCAAAATTCTCCTTGTTATTCATCAATTATTTTTATTTAATTGTGTATTTTCAAAGTTGTTCTTTATATATCCTTTATTTCAGAGTTAATGAAATCATAGTTGTGTTTGTTTTCAATGTGTTGGTGTATTTTGGAAAATTGCGCGTGGCCCCTTTAAGTGTCGTTTTCCGGTTCCGCCTGCTCTCACTCAGTTCGCGGCAAACGCGATTGAGGAGAGGTTGGTGAGCTCCTAAGGAAGGCACATACTCAGCTTTGCCATTTGTAGCTTTATTCATACAGAATAAAAGCCTGTTAATTCCCATATGACTGGTTCCTTTCGCCTAATCACAACACAACGCAGAGTAAAGCGAGGACCGGTCACAAGTGCTAAAGCAGTGATGTAAAGAGTGATGTAAAAATCCTTGCGTTTTACGAGCCAGGCCACTCACGCTTTTCAAGACACTACAAAATTGTACAGCTTTACATCGCACTATTTCTTTTTTAATCCACTCAGACCCAACTGTGTTAACCGCGTCAGCTAAACTCTCCCACTCAATTTTCTTCTTTTGGTATTAATTCCGGAGGAAAAACTTGCAAATAACCCCGCTTTTCTCCGGTCTGCCTCCAAAAGCAGCACCTCCAATTCACATTCTGTTCAAAGTTTCTCTTCTTGCCTGCTTTTGCTGTTGCTTTGTCGTTGGGTTTTGCCAAAGTAGAGTCATTAGCATATTCATACGGGGGAGGATGCAGGGAGGGGTTTTTCCGCTCGTGCATGCGCTCAGTTTTACGTTCATTCGGATGTACAAAGAGAATATGCATGCGATTCGGCGTACGCAGTGTTTCATACATCTGAATTGTTTACTGCGTACGCAATGTTTTAGTATGATTTCAACGCAAGTCTTCGTACATGAGGCCCTAGAAGTGAAGAATTGATCTTATTTATCCCTTGATTGTTGAAGCTCCCTCACAGAAGTGCTCTCTGTGTTAACAGAGATGTTGAATGTTAAATAGTTGAATTAAATAAAACACAAGGAACATCCTGGATCTGTTTTTTCACTCTTCTTTAATCTTTTTTTGGTCCCACTTTATATTAAGTGGCCTTACCTAATATTTACTTACATAGGAATTAATAGTTTGCTGCAATGTACTTATTGTGTAAATACATGTATTTACTGTGTACTTATGCTTGATTAAATACATGTAATTACATCTGTAATTAACTTTTGTAATTACATTTGTAAATACACTGTTGACCATCCCTTACACCTTAACCCACCCTTAAACCTACCCATACCACCAAACCTGTCCATAATCCAACCCCTATCCCAACTCAAAAGCACCACAAGTGTTCTCAAATACATTGTAAACACAATAAGTACATTGTATTTTTTTTTAATGTTAGTACATAGTAGTTAAAGGGCCATGAAACCCCCTCGTTTCAGCAGGGTATTTTCACACCTCTACTTTGGAAAAAGTCAGAAAAGTGGGCGTGTCCAGCTCTGTTTAGGGGGGAGTGTCGGAGGAAGAAAAGTGGGATGGTGTGGGAGTGTCTATTTGGGCACGCGCGAGTTTCAGAGTCAAAATTCACACACACAGTAGAAAGTGTTGGTGTTTAACCTACATGGACATCTGTAGTCGAATTATTTGCCAAATTATTAAATGGTGGACTTTAACTGCAGTTTGGCTCTTTCATTCAAGGAATTTCATTCATTTCATATTTGATTCGAGGATCTGCTCTAAGCGTGTATTTTTCATGCAATGTTTGAGACCGCACGGCGAATGAGAGAAAAAAAACTCAGCATTTCCCGGAAACTTAGATGCACAGGGCAGGTAGTGTCAGAAAGCCGCGTGTGTTATTCCGGTCACAAAATGCGGTGAAAATCCTACACGAGGTTAAAGTTTGGTTGTGGTGCTAACATGTTTACACTCGGTGCAATAGTTAGTTCGATACGAACAAACTGAATAAATAAAGAGCACTGGTTGCTCACTTACCAAATCTGTAGAGACAGGACAATCACCAGCAGCTAGAGCCGCGTCTTTATTAAGAGGAGACTACAAGCAAATCCAGATCTCAGCGTTTGCAGATGAGAACAGCTCTCAGGTAAACAATAATCCTCCTTAGACACGTAAGTTATTGTTGTCGAGCGTCGCGTACACTGTTAATCCACACGTGACTCCAGCTGAGCTCTCACAGAGAGAAAATGAAAACAAAACTTCACTGCAGCAAACTATAAAAGCAACACTTCACGCTTGTTTTGCCAACACAACGTGGCGTCTCTGTCGTCTAAACACTGTGACAGTAATGAATATTAATGAAGTTGCTCAATAGAGCGCGCTGATTGGTTTGAACCAAGCCTTACTCATGCATTAATGCAGCACACTGTAAGACGTAATAAGACACACTCTGGCACAGACGTCCAGTTTAAACCAATTTACACTTTTTAGTGAAATATAGGTGTCCTGATAGTGTTTTTAGCAATGTGGGACACATATACGACTGTCAACAGCTCAACACATGTGTTCTGGTGTTTCGTGACCCTTTAAGGACACTTGATATAAAGTGGGACTCTTTTTTTATTTATAGAAGTATTGGATCGGGTTTCAGTATCAGTAGATACTCAAAATCACATGACTTGGACTCGAGCGCAAAAAATCCTGATCGGGACATCTCTAGTTTGGATCCAGGTGTGTGTGTGTGTGTGAGGTGTATCTGGCCGCTGGCTCTTGGTGATGGCACAAAAGTTTCAGTCAAACTGAGTAAAAGAGGACATTAAAGTGGGCCGGCGGTGTGG
>NC_141038.1:1395000-1410000 GCF_052040795.2 Danio rerio | reverse complement strand
CAGAGCAAAGATGTTCGGCCACAAGATGGCGACAGAGACCACATAATAAGTCCTCAGAGGAGAAAAACTTGGTAAATTTCAAACTACAGCTGATCAAATCATCAAAAGGCAGGTGAGTGACATTCTAAGTCCATCTCTCTCTTTTATATGTTGTAGTGCTGTATTTATACCATAGTAATCTGCTAGTGTTTGCTTTGTTTTGTCGTTTTCGGGGTCAATTATTGTGATCTCCTGATTGCAGCAGAGAAACACTGGGAAATCTCTGTAGACTGGTGGCATTTCATGCTATTCAGTCTTATAATCTTAAAATGTGAGCAAACTCAGCTGTTTTGTCATCACTTTAGACATTACACTAGAGAATCATTCCAACACTAGCTCTACAGTGATGTCAGTAATTGAGCAGCGGTTTCTGCTGTTCTGACGTCAGTTGCAGATGGAAAAAAGTAGTTCCTTATACAAAAGGGTTTTGAGACTTCATTTTCATGTTTCTATTGATAATGCAGTCGAACTGTTGTATAAACAAAATCTCACACGAGTAGCAGTGCGATATGGCTGTGTCTTGTCACTGGTGAGGGACACTACGGCCCTGCTGCCTCAAGCCAATGCACGCCTCCCACCAGTGCCTATATCCAGCGGGGTTTACATGTGCACATTAAAAAGCATTGCATGCAGCTCACCTCGCAACTGCACCAAGCTTGCAGTAACAATCCAGTTCCCCTCTCGACGTTCTCTTGTGTAACCCCACCGGGTTCTACGCCACCCAACCCGCTCCGAGCTGATATCGAACCGGCGACCTTCCGCATGGGAATTGGTTGCTCTAACAAGGAGGCTAAAGACCATGGCCTTTAGAGTCTTTCGCTAGAGCACCTTTAGAGGTCAGAGGAGTGAGGTTTACCTGCACAGCACACACTAGGTGGCCTCCATTACACTCACCCCGCTAAACCTCACTCCCATCTGGGTCACGACACCAATGTAACCCCACCGGTCCTACGCCACCCAACCCGCTCCGAGCTGGGATCGAACCGGATGGGAGTTGGTTGCTCTACCAAGGAGTGAGGTTTACCTGCACAGCACTTACTAGCTGGCCTCCGTTACACATGTCACAGTGAAGAGAGCCAAGTTACTTAGTGCTCGAAATCATCCACACGACCTACTAATGAAGAATATAGGCTGATTTCACACAGCCGCCATTTTTAAAAGCGAAATCGAGGCTGCGATGGAATGAAACCTGGAAGTCTCATAGGGAGTTGCATAGGAACGTTGTGTACTGGGCTGAATATCTTATCAGCGAAGAGAAAGTGACACAAATTTATCATTTCATAGTCTTCCCAGGGTGAAGCAGTGGCGCAGTAGGTAGTGCTGTCGCCTCACAGCAAGAAGGTCGCTGGGTGCGAACCTCGGCTCAGTTGGCGTTTCTGTTTGGAGTTTGCATGTTCTCCCTGCCTTCGCGTGGGTTTCCTCCGGGTGCTCCGGTTTCCCCCTCAGTCAAAAGACATGCAGTACAGGTGAATTGGGTAGGCTAAATTGTCCATAGTGTGTGTGTGAATGTGTGTGTGTGTATGTGGATGTTTCCCAGAAATGGGTTGCGGCTGGAAGGGCATCCGCTGCATAAAAACTTGCTGGATAAGTTGGCGGTTCATTCCGCTGTGGTGATCCCGGATTAATAAAGGGACCAAGCCGACAAGAACATGAATGAATGAAGAGTCTTCCCAGTGACCCGAAGGTCCGTTCTGAATGAATAGTGAAAATAGAAAGGGATATCAGAGCTCATTTTCAGCTCAGTTAAGGGAAATGGCACTAGTTAGCTGCATTTTCTTTCCCAAACACATGAATGTACAGAATCTTTCACTATAGGAGACTTGTCAGGATACTGAAATAAAAGAAAAAACATCAATTTCCCACTAACATTTTAGGCACTGTTGATGGCTTTCCTTAAACAGCGCTGATTTGCCATTGTGTTCACGTGCTCAACAGAAATGATTGTGATTGGCCGTGTAGGTCATCAGTTTACCCACCGCTGTTTACTGAGCACAAACACAGACGAGTCGAGCGATCTGCTTGATGACTTGACTGATCTTCACGGCTGCTTCGCACTCCAGTGTCCGTGTATCTGTGTTTGCACTGGGTGAAGAGCGGTAAACTGAGTGCAAACGCATAGACACGGAGACTGGAGCGCCTAGCAGCCGTGAAGATCAGTCGAGTCATCCGCGCTCAGGAGTGCTTTAATGTTAGCCGGTTTTAAAACTTCAGTACAGGGACAACACTTTTACAGACAACACGAGGGTGTGCAACAGAGGATTGCAGGGTTTTATCACTCACCGGGTTACATAGGCTGAAGCAGGGAAGCGTCCCCACAGTTTTTAACGCCCCATTCACACGGGGCTTCAGCGTCAACGCTTGTCTGAAGGCGTGTTTAAAGTTCGGGCTGAATTGATCGTCATAGCAGCATCAGCCAATGAAATTCAGTCAGCAATAGGCCACTGTCTGAGCTGGTGTATTTGCATATGTAACGGAGGCCAGCTAGTGTGTGCTGTGCAGGTAAACCTCACTCCTCTGAACTTTAAAAGGTGCTCTAGCGACAGATGCTAGAGGCCATGGTCTTTAGCCTCCTTGTTAGAGCAACCGACTCCCATGCGGAAGGTCGCCGGTTCGAAACCAGCTTGGAGCGGGTTGTGTGGTGTAGAACCGGCAGGGTTACATTGCCATGGCCTCTAGCATCTGTCGCTAGAGCACCTTTTAAAGGTCAGAGGAGTGAGGTTTACCTGCACAGCACACACTAGCTGGCCTCCGTTACACTCACCCCTCTAAACCTCACTCCCATCCGGGTCATGGCACCAATGTAACCCCGCCGGTCCTACGCCACCCAACCCGCTCCGAGCTGGTATCGAACCGGCGACCTTCCGCATGGGAGTCGGTTGCTCTACTAAGGAGGCTAAAGACCATGGCCTCTAGCGTCTGTCGCTAGAGCACCTTTAGAGGTCAGAGGACTGAGCTTTAACTGCACAGCACTCACTAGCTGGCCTCCGTTACACATACAGCAATCTGATTGGCTGACGCTTCCGTCGGCGCTTGAAAAGTTGAGCTAGTCCCAACTTCTGCAGCGAGCAACGCCTCTGAAGCGGCGCAGATGGATCCGCAATGCAGTTCGGCAACGCCTGACGTCACCCATTCAAAGTGAATGGGAAGCGTTGACGCTGACGGGGAGTAACTTGTGCCATGAACTGAAGCCTAGGCGGACACTTGAGCATATTACTCTTAAAGAGATTGTGATGTTGTTTGAAGCTGAATTGCTTTTAATTGTTTAGATTAAACTGAACTGAATGATATTAAAGTGATGTTTACACCATTTCTACATTTTGAAAACGCGGCAACAGCTGGAGGTTTGTAGTCCACAGCATGTTACTGCAATGTGTACAGTGCTGGTCCTACACTTCCGGGTTTCTTCCCACAGCAGCCTCGCTTTGTTTTTTTTAAATGGCGAACGCGTGAAATAAGCATATAGAGTGCTGACTGAGACGCAGACAGTATCTTCAAGCCTTGTCTTGGTTTGTTGTGAACACTTGCTCTTTTTCTGTTTAAGGTGAGTGTTTGTGTGTTTCTCCCACCACAGGCTGTGCGTTTGTCAAGTTTTCCAGTCATGCAGAAGCTCAGGCTGCGATCAACAGTCTTCACGGAGGACAGACGATGCCTGTGAGTCTCGGAAACTTCACTGAACACACACTGTTTATGAGTTCAATGTTAATGGGGGTCAGAAAACACAGTATAACCGGCTGCAATGCTGTATTTCCTGAATTATTCACAGACTCAAATGATTATGTCAAACACCGATGCATTCAGAAAGGGAATGCAGCCTTGCTCTTGCTCATTCTGTGCAGTTAAATTTCTCCAGTGAGTATTTTAGGTTTCCCCCTTACGTAAATCTGGCTGTGTGTGTGTGTGAATGTCATCCTGATGCTCTCCTGAAATGAGATTATTTTAGTGACGGTGTGACGAAAGCCTTGATCAGAGCTTATCAAAACCTGCAGATCCACTCTAGAGCAGAGTGAAACACCTGCTGCCTCTGAAAACACTTTACACAGACCTGTCGGTCTCCGTCTGTGTGTGTGTGTGTGTCTGCAACTGTTTATGTGTGTGTGTGTGTGTGTTCAGGGAGCGTCGTCCAGTCTGGTGGTGAAGTTTGCAGACACCGATAAGGAGCGAACGCTGCGGCGGATGCATCAGATGGCGGGTCAGCTCGGCATCTTCAGCCCAATGAGCGTCCAGTTTGGAGCGTACGGCGCATACACACATGCTGTGAGTCTCACACACACCAGCGCTGATTAACAGGAGCTCTCCTATCACACTTTGAGTTTCCCTCGGCATTTGCTGTTCATGTAACTCTGCTAGACGCCGCAAAAGTAAACCGATAATCTTGGCGCAAGTCTCGACTAAGGGTGCGTTCACACCTGTGAATGGATTCAGTTGTTCTGAAACAGAGATTACAAATGTTACATTGTTGCTCTTTGCTCTTGGAGCGGTTCGCTTTCACACTGCAAAGTTTCTAAACGGTCCAAAAGAGCTAAAACAAGTCACGTGCGAGTAAACTCTCCTCACATTGGTCAGAGTGTCAGGGTTTATTTTGCAGCGTCCCGCTCAGCTGTCAGGAGAGGTGGTGGTTTGGTGGTGATTGACAGGGTGCGCGCGCGACGTGTCTGAGGAGAGATGCGGTGGGGAGGGGTGAGAAGGGTGCGCGACGATGCCTATTTGAGTACCGGGAGGGAGACGTGAGATTACCAGGAGATCATCACTCGTTTGCGGGCATCCGGAGACTCGCGAAACTTCCCGCCCTACTCATAATTCTCTCTTCATATAGCCGTATGCCTATTACATATGCATAAACACTGTGATATAACCGCGCTCGGATCGGATCGCTTTCTCACTGCAATCAAACCGCTCCAGGGTTCGTTTCAATCGAGCCGAGACCACCTCACTCAAGTGATCTCGGAGCGATTACTTTGGCGCGGAACAGAGCGTGATTGCCCTGTTCACATATGCCAAACGAACCGCGCTAACTGGGCAAACGAAACACGTTCCCAAACAAAAGAGTAGGTGCGAAAGCACCCTAAAGTTTTGAAGGTGATTTCAGAACCAGCATAAAAGGGAAAAGCTTAATATACTCTCAATATAGTTCAAGAGTTGACACTTAGCTGATGATTGATTATAAAGCGGTTTGGGATGCTGTCCAGGGAGAGAGCCCTGAGCTAATAAGATCCTCGAGCCCGGGGCTCCCTCCTGTTTGCAGGGCGAGAGGGGAGTTTGAGCTCAGGTAGATCTGGAGAACTCCCCTGTCATAGTGGCTGAAGAGCAGATAGTGATTGCTTTTTAAAAAGAGAAAAGTACTTGGTAGGAGCATGTCTATGGTTGCGATTTGGATCAGTCAATAATCTTAAGTTGCATATTTTTAAGAGGAAACCAGGGGAAATACACGTGAGCACGGGGAGAACGTGTAAACTCCACACAGAAACATCGGCTGCTTTGGTAAAGGCTAGAACCAGTGACGTTCTTGCTGTGAGGAAACAGTGCTAACCACTGGGCCACCGTGCCACCCATCTAGGAAAGGAGGAGGAGTAGGGGTGGAAGGGAGGATTCTTCAAAACGAAGATGGCTGTGATATGGAGCTGAGGGTATTTATAATGGCTTTGGAATTGTCTGATTAGTGCATTGAGAATTGGATAATGCAGATCAATCATAAGCACGTGATCCTCTCGAAAATCGTTTATAAATAAACTAAAAAAAAAAGAAAAAAGTTCTCGGTATAATTTTTTTTCTACACAGAAAGAGTTCAGTTTCCTAAGAACATACATTTTCTGATGCACTTTCTTAGCAACAGCTTCTGAGTTCTGCTGGAGCTTAAATGTGGAATCAAAGTTTGTACCAAAGTACTTTTATTCTTGCACCTTTTCAACTTGTTTTCCATTACAGTTTTTCTTGTTTGCTTTGACCTGGTTAAATAAACTAGGTTCCACTTTATTTTCATTTTCACTATCCCAGCAGAGCAGAAGATCGGTCTTGCAAATGTGTAAACTCTTTCTCATTGGGTTGACACATTTTCCTTACCATTTTTCCAAACAGTTAACACGGATGTCATTCAAGCAGTCCAAACTCCATTGTTTTAGTTATGGTAACCAAACAGAAACCATCTATTCCTAACCATTAGAAACTACCAAGATCAGTATGAATTCACTGAAGCACCGGTTTGACACTCCTTCACACAAATCTTCAATTAGCGATCAGCCAGCAAACATTAAAAACGTTGGAAGGTCTGTGTTGTTCTGTGCCAGCATGGATGGAGGAGGTCAATAGTGGCCTATACTCCCTATAGATTTGACTCTATATTGGTTTAAATGTGTTTTATTTAATATTTACAGTATTTTAATACTTTTGTCTGCTTTTACAGTATTTCAGTTTTCAGCCACAGTTTGAAAATTGTCATGAATTCAATATAAATTTAATCAAAGCATTTCTTATTCTGGATTCAATTCTTTGCAAAAGGCAAATTTGACAGCCCAAATACAAAGACAACAAATTGCATTGGCAATAGGCTACAATGACAAGCAATGGTGGTGCACTGACTTCTATATTTTGTGTTTTGTTGTCCAGTGTGTAATGATTACAGTTTTTCTTGTTTGCTTTGACCTGGTTAAAGAAACTAGGTTCCACTTCATTTTCATTTTCACTATCCCAGCAGAGCAGAAGACAGGTCTTGCAAATTTGTAAACCTTTTCTCATTGGGTTGACACATTTTCCTTACCATTTTTCAAAACAGTTAACACAGATGTCATTCAAGCAGTCCAAACTCCATTGTTTTAGTTATGGTAACCAAACAGAAACCATCTATTCCTAACCATTAGAAACTACCAAGATCAGTTTGAATTTACTGAAGCAGCGATTTGAAACTCCTTCACACAAATCTTCAATTAGCAATCAGCCAGCAAACCTTATATAAATGGTGGAAGGTCTGTGTTGTTCTGTGCCAGCATTGATGGAGGAGGTCAATATGGCTATGTCCTATACTCCCAATAGTTTTGACTGTATATGGTTTACATGTGTTTTCTCTAATATTTACAGTATTTTATTACTTTTGTCTGTTTTTTTATATACAGTATTTCGGTTTTCAGCCACAGTTTGAAAAATGTCATGAATTCAATATATATTCAATCAAAGCACATCTTATTCTTGATCCAATTCTTTGCAAAAAGGCGAATTTGACAGCCCAAATAGAGACAACAAATGCCATTGGCTATAAGCTACAATGGCAAGCAATGGTGGTGCATTTTGAGTTCTGTATTTTGTATTTTGTTGTGCATTGTGTAATGATTAATTGAAAGAGCTCATATACTTGTTTGCAAGTTGTGTTGTTTGAAGGTAAAACTAGCTTTTGTTGCATATGTTAAATGTTTTGAGATGATATGTGCCTTTTTCAAGCAAAATGTGTCATTTTGACCATGAGTGCCGCAGTTTAGGCCTGTGTGTGTTTACTGTTTTGAAAATGTGGAGTTTCAGTTGACAACTGCATCCAAGCAATCGAGAAAAACTGTAATCAAAGCATTTCTTATTCTGGATTCAATTCTTTGCAAAAGGCAAATTTGACAGCCCAAATACAAAGACAACAAATGGCATTGACAATAAGCTACAATGACAAGCAATGGTGCTGCACTGACTTCTATATTTTGTATTTTGTTGTCCAGTGTGTAATGATTACAGTTTTTCTTGTTTGCTTTGACCTGGTTAAAGAAACGGTTCCACTTCATTTTCATTTTCACTATCCCAGCAGAGCAGAGGACCGGTCTTGCAAATTTGTAAACCTTTTCTCATTGGGTTGACACATTTTCCCTGCCATTTTTCAAAACAGTTAACACAGATGTCATTCAAGCAGTCCAAACTCCATTGTTTTAGTTATGGTAACCAAACAGAAACCATCTATTCCTAACCATTAGAAACTACCAAGATCAGTTTGAATTTACTGAAGCAGCGATTTGAAACTCCTTCACACAAATCTTCAATTAGCAATCAGTCTGCAAACCTTATATAAATGGTGGAAGGTCTGTGTTGTTCTGTGCCAGCATGGATGGAGGAGGTCAATATGGCTATGTCCTATACTCCCAATAGTTTTGACTGTATATGGTTTACATGTGTTTTCTCTAATATTTACAGTATTTTATTACTTTTGTCTGTTTTTTTATATACAGTATTTCGGTTTTCAGCCACAGTTTGAAAAATGTCATGAATTCAATATATATTCAATCAAAGCATATCTTATTCTTGATCCAATTCTTTGCAAAAAGGCGAATTTGACAGCCCAAATAGAGACAACAAATGCCATTGGCTATAAGCTACAATGGCAAGCAATGGTGGTGCATTTTGAGTTCTGTATTTTGTATTTTGTTGTGCATTGTGTAATGATTAATTGAAAGAGCTCATATACTTGTTTGCAAGTTGTGTTGTTTGAAGGTAAAACTAGCTTTTGTTGCATATGTTAAATGTTTTGAGATGATATGTGCCTTTTTCAAGCAAAATGTGTCATTTTGACCATGAGTGCCGCAGTTTAGGCCTGTGTGTGTTTACTGTTTTGAAAATGTGGAGTTTCAGTTGACAACTGCATCCAAGCAATCGAGAAAAACTGTAATCAAAGCATTTCTTATTCTGGATTCAATTCTTTGCAAAAGGCAAATTTGACAGCCCAAATACAAAGACAACAAATGGCATTGACAATAAGCTACAATGACAAGCAATGGTGGTGCACTGACTTCTATATTTTGTATTTTGTTGTCCAGTGTGTAATGATTACAGTTTTTCTTGTTTGCTTTGACCTGGTTAAATAAACTAGGTTCCACTTCATTTTCATTTTCACTATCCCAGCAGAGCAGAAGACAGGTCTTGCAAATTTGTAAACCTTTTCTCATTGGGTTGACACATTTTCCTCACCATTTTTCAAAACAGTTAACACAGATGTCATTCAAGCAGTCCAAACTCCATTGTTTTAGTTATGGTAACCAAACAGAAACCATCTATTCCTAACTATTAAAAACTACCAAGATCAGTTTGAATTTACTGAAGCAGCGATTTGAAACTCCTTCACACAAATCTTCAATTAGCAATCAGCCAGCAAACCTTATATAAATGGTGGAAGGTCTGTGTTGTTCTGTGCCAGCATGGATGGAGGAGGTCAATATGGCTATGTCTTATACTCCCAATAGATTTGACTGTATATTGGTTTAAATGTGTTTAATATTTACAGTATTTAATTACTTTTGTCTGCTTTTTCAGTATTTCAGTTTTCAGCCACAGTTTGAAAATTGTCATGAATTCAATATAAATTTAATCAAAGCATTTCTTATTCTGGATTCAATTCTTTGCAAAAGGCAAATTTGACAGCCCAAATACAAAGACAACAAATGCCATTGACAATAAGCTACATTGACAAGCAATGGTGCTGCACTGACTTCTATATTTTGTATTTTGTTGTCCAGTGTGTAATGATTACAGTTTTTCTTGTTTGCTTTGACCTGGTTAAAGAAACTAGGTTCCACTTCATTTTCATTTTCACTATCCCAGCAGAGCAGAAGACAGGTCTTGCAAATTTGTAAACCTTTTCTCATTGGGTTGACACATTTTCCCTGCCATTTTTCCAAACAGTTAACACAGATATCATTCAAGCAGTCCAAACTCCATTGTTTTAGTTATGGTCACCAAACAGAAACCATCTATTCCTAACCATTAGACACTACCAAGATCAGTTTGAATTTACTGAAGCAGCGATTTGAAACTCCTACACTCAAGTCTTCAATTAGCAATCAGTCTGCAAACCTTATATAAATGGTGGAAGGTCTGTGTTGTTCTGTGCCAGCATGGATGGAGGAGGTCAATATGGCTATGTCTTATACTCCCAATAGATTTGACTGTATATTGGTTTAAATGTGTTTAATATTTACAGTATTTTAATACTTTTGTCTGTTTTTACAGTATTTTAGTTTTTAGCCACAGTTTTTATAAATTGTCATGAATTCAATATAAATTTAATCAAAGCATTTCTTATTCTGGATTCAATTCTTTGCAAAAGGCAAATTCGACAGCCCAAATACAAAGACAACTTCTGTTAGCAAGGCGAGAGGGGAGTTTGAGCTCAGGTAGATCTGGAGAACTCCCCTGCTGTAGTAGGTAATGAACAGATATTGATAGAGAAGAGATAACCACTGACTAGGAGCATGTCTATGGTGCTGATTTGGATTAGTCAATTAACTTAAGCTGCATGTTTTTGGACGGTGGGAAAAAAACGGGGAACCTGGGGGAAACCAACATGAGCACGGGGAGAATGTGTAAACTCCCCACAGAAACGTCGGCAGGCTTGGTAAAGACTAGAACCAGTGACGTTCTTGTTGTCAGGCAACAGTGCTAACCACTGGGCCACCGTGCCGCCCATCTAGGAAAGGAGGAGGAGTAGGGGTGGAAGGGAGGATTCTTCAAAATGAAGATGGCTGTGATATGGAGCTGACGGTGTTTATAGTGACTTCGGAATCGTCTGATTGGTCAATCATAAATTAGATAATGCGGGACCAGCTGCAAACAATCATAAGCACGTGATCCTCTCCAAATTAGTTCATAAATAACCTTCACTCATGATTATCGCTGTCCTTACAATCTATATTTGTTAATAAGGATAAAAACTGTGTCATCAGCATATTTGACTATATGGCTGTTGTCCTCAGTGCTGCGACATTCGTTTGTATATAATATAAAAAGAGTTGAGGACAGTACGCAACCCTGTGGAGATCCTACTGATGTAAAAGCATGTCTGAAAGCACTCCATTCAACAGACTCTCTGCTGCCTGCATGTCAAAAAGTCTAAAATCAGACCAATTCAGTTCATCCAATTCCCCTATACTTGAACCAGGGACCTTCTTGCTATGAGGTAACCATTGAGCCATTGTGATGCCCAGCTCAGAAGTTTTGAGATCTCAAAGAGTGGACTTATGATACGAGCTCTTTAGGCAACAGAAGTGTAGAAATGAATCAGTGCTTTGTGTGTGTGTGTGTGTGTGTGTGTGTGTGTGTGTTTGTGTGTGTGTGTGTGTGTGTGTGTGTGTGTGCAGCAGATGATACAGCAGCAGCAGCAGCAAGCGGCGCTCATGGCAGCGACGCAGAGCTCGTATCTGAACCCCATGGCTGCTCTCGCCGCCGCACAGATGCAGCAGATCGCAGCTTTTAACCTCAACGGCCTGCTGGCTGCGCCCATGACCCCGTCTTCAGGTGCTCACCAACCTCATCAAGACCTTCATTCATTCATTTTGCTTCAGCTTAATCCCTTATTTATCAGGGGTCGCCACAGCGGAATGAACCACCAACTATTCCAGCATATGTTTTACACAGTGGATGCCCTTCCTGCTGCAACCCAGTGCTGGGAAACACCCATACACCCACACACATACACACTCATACTATACAGGCCTATTTAGTTTTATTATAGTACACACACACTCACGCACTTCTTTTTCTTTTTCACACACACATGATCACTGACACGCTTTCCCTCTCTTGTGTGTTTGTGTGCGTACATGTCTGTCTTATTGTGTGCGCGTGTCTGTGTGTTTGTCTGTGTGTGTGCGTGTTTAGGCAGCAGCACTCCTCCAGGTATCAGTGGCAGTGGTCTCTCCTCTATGGGTGTGAACGGCTTCAGCGCTCTCGCTGCTCAGAGCAACGGCCAGCCGGCGTCTGAAACACTCTACACCAACGGCATACACCCCTATCCAGGTGCACGCACGCACATGCACACACACACACACACACACATACACACACACACACACAAACACACACACACACACACACACACGTTACACATTATTAAATATAACCAGCAAACAGAAGAGTGCTACTCTTGTGCTAACTGAGGGGTGTGTGTTTTCTTTATGTGTGTACATGTCTGTGTGTTTGTCTCTGTGTGTGTGCGCATGCGTGTATGTGTTTGTATTTTTGTGTGTGTTTGTGTTCTGCGTGCATGTGTGTGTGTTTTTGTGTATGTATGCATGTTTGTGCATGTGTGTACATGCATATTTGTTTGTGTGTGTGTGTGTGTGTGTGTGTGTGTGTGTGTGTGTGTGTTTGTGTGTTTGTGTGTGTGTCTTTGTTCACGTGTGTGTGCATTCATGTGTTTGTGTGCATGCATGTATGCTCGCATATATGTGTGTTTATGTGCATGTGCTTATGTGCATGTGTTTTTGTGTGTGTGTGCGTGCGTGTGTGCGTGCGTGCGTGCGTGCGTGTGTGTGTGTGTGTGTGTGCAGCACAGAGCCCGACAGTGGCAGATCCTTTACAGCAGGCGTATGCAGGTGTGCAGCACTATGCAGGTGATTCTCCTTCACAGCTGAAAAGTTTGTTTACATATTTAAAATATTTGTTTACTTTACATTTCTCATCTGCTTATATTTACATTTTGTTATTTTTTTGGTAAAAAATTTGATCTGTTCTTTTCAATTGGTATTAGATTTTTCACGAGCTATATGTCTGTTTAATTTAGCTCATTTTTAATTTAATTTTATTACATTTTATTTTATTTAAATTTATTTTATTTTATTTTATTTTATTATTTTTTAATTAATTTTTTTATTTTATTCAATTTGTATTTAATTTTATTTAATTATATATTTTTAAATGTAACTTTCTTTTAATTTAATGTAATTATTAATTTTATTTAGTTTCAATTAAGTTAAGATTTATTTTGTTTTGTTTTTTATTTTATTCTTATTTAATTAAAAAATATATATATTTTATATATTTTTATTTTGTTTTGTTTTATTTTTTTGTTTATTTTGTTTTTTTATTTTATTATTCATCATTCATAATTTATATTTTATATTTAATTTAATTTTTAATTTTTTTATTTAGTTTTGTTTTATTTTATATATTTTTTTCAGTAACTTCAGTTTAATAATAATCATAATAATAATAATAATAATAATAATAATAATAATAATAACCTACAGCTCATGCATCAAGAGTAGTAGTGTGTGTTATATGAGCCTTGTTGAATGAACATTATGAAAGAAGAGGAGTGTGTCAGATGTCATGTATGAGTGCTGTAGGGATGATAATACTTATGTGAAACTCTGCCCACAGCAGCCTATCCTACTGCATATGCACCAATCAGCCAAGCCTTTGCCCAGCAGCCGCCAATCATTCCCCAGCAGCAGAGGGAAGGTGAGTGTGACTCCGCCCACTCCGCATAATTAGCTCATACATATTCATACCAGTCAAATACTGCTCAGCAGAGCTTCATCCAGTTAAAGCATCATCATCATCATCATCCTCATCATCCTCAACAGGCACACATGTTCGATACTAGTGTGTTCTCATCTACATCTGTGTGTGTGTCTGTGTGTCTGTGTGTGTGTGTGTGTGTGTGTGTGTGTGTGTGTGTATTGTCATCTGCATCTCTCTCTGTATTTATGTGTGTGTGTGTTTTGCGTCTGTGTGTGTTGTCATCTGCATCTGTGTCTTTGTATTTATGTGTGTGTGTGTTCCCATCTGCATCTATGTGTGTGTTCCGATCTGTGTGTGTGTGTGTGTATTGTCATCTGCATCTCTCTCTATGTTTGTGTATGTGTTTGTGTGTGTCTTCTCATCTGCATGCTTGTGTGTGTGTGTGTGTGTGTGTGTGTGTGTGTGTGTGTGTCTTTTCATCTGCCTGAGTGTGTGTCTATGCTCATCTGTGTCTGTGTGTGTGTGTGTGTGTGTGTGTGTGCAGGACCGGAGGGCTGTAATCTGTTCATCTATCACCTGCCGCAGGAGTTTGGGGATGCGGAGCTCATGCAGATGTTTCTGCCCTTCGGGAACGTCATCTCAGCCAAAGTGTTTGTGGACCGAGCCACCAATCAGAGCAAGTGTTTCGGTAAGTTCTTCACTCCTTTAAACCAGTGACCAGTTTTCAGATAAACGCACAGCTTAAGTAGTGTGTGTGTTTGTGTGTGTGTGTGTGTGTGTGTGTGCGTGTGCAAGGTTTTGTGAGCTTTGATAACCCGTCCAGTGCTCAGGCTGCCATTCAGGCCATGAACGGCTTCCAGATCGGCATGAAGAGGCTGAAGGTTCAACTCAAGAGACCGAAAGATGCAAACCGACCATACTGAAGCGGACACACACACACAAACACACCTGCTGGAGCTGTCAACAGGTCAGAGACCACAAACACACACACACACGCATACATACACATACTGTACATATACACACACACTCTGATGTACACGCAAGTGGACACACACACACACACACACACACACCACACATCAGTGTTAATGTCGTTCTGATGCCATCAGGTTCTCCCAAATGCAAACACATTTATTTTATTTTACTGTTTCGTTTTGTTTTGTTTTGTTTAATTTTTAATTTCTATTTTGCTGACTTATTTAGTTCTTTTATTTTGTTTTATTTATGTTTTATATTGATTTGTGGTTTTGTTTGTGTTTGTTTTGTTTCCTGTTTTGTTGTCTGCTGTTTTTCTTTTTATTTTACTGTTTTGTTTAGTTCAGTTTTAATTTGTTTTGTTTTGCTGTGTTTGGTTATTTTACTTTTTGTCTATTTACCTGTTTGTTTTGTTTTTCTTTTATTTTACTGATGTATTTAATTGTTTTATTTAGTTTCATTTTCAATTTATATTGATTTGTTTTCCGTTTCGTTTTGTTTTGTGTTGTTTTTTTATTTTGTTTATTTTCCTGTTTTTTTTAGGTCAGTTTTATTTTTATTTTTTGTTTTATTTGTGTGTTTTTTATTTTTACTATTTACCTTTTAGTTTTATTAAACTTTTTATTTAACTGATTTATTTAGTTTTATGTTTGTTTTATAGTGTTTTGTGCTTTTGGTTTGTTTTGTTTCATTTTGTTTTGTGATGTTTTTTGTTTTTTGTATTTTGTTTATTTTGCTGTTTTGTTTAGTTCAGTTTTATTTTGTTTTGTTTTATTTGTGTGTTTT
>NC_141038.1:1375000-1387500 GCF_052040795.2 Danio rerio | reverse complement strand
CATAGGCTCTCATTGAAACACTCATTGGAAAGTAATACTACAAGAGAAAGTTACATCATAACATTCGAGTCAATTTCTGTGTGGAGTTTGCATGTTCTCCCTGTGGTGGTGTGGGTTTCCTCCGAGTGCTCCGGTTTCCCCCACAGTCCAAACACATGCGCTATAGGGGAATTGATTAACTAAATTGGCCATAGTGTATGAGTGTATGGGTGAATGAGTGTGTATGGGTGTTTCCCAGTACTGGGTTGCATCTGGAAGGGCATCCGCTGTGTAAAACATATGCTGGAATAGTTGGCGGTTCTTTCCGCTGTGGTGACCCCTGATAAATAAGGAACTAAGATGAAGGAAAATGAATGAATGAATATGGCTGTTTGCCAGATAAAGGGTTAAGCCATGAGTTATGTTTATGTGTTGGAAATAATAGGTATTATTATTATTATTAATATATTCTTTTATATACAGTTTTATTTATATATATATATACATATATATATACAAATCAAATATAAACACACACACGCTCTCAGACACGTACACAACCAATCAAACGACTGTATTCATTACGTTTTTAAACGCTCTCTGCTTTGATTCACGTTAATAAATTAAATATTTAAAAAACTACATCCAATAAGAAAACAGTTCTTTAAAAGTGTAATAATGTTACACAATTAAATAGTTTTTACAGTATTTTTGATGAAATAAATGCAGCTTTGGTGAGCAGAATTGACTAAAATATTCAGAAAATCTAACAGGCGCAAATGGCACTCGCGAAAGTAAGTTGAGATCTGAAAAAGCTTACACAGTGACCTCTAGTGGATTAACATGAGAACAGCAGGTGTGAATGGCATTTGCGAGGGTAATTTGAGATCTGAAAAAGCATGCGCAGCGACCTCTGGTGGATTATTGTGAGAACAGCAGGTGCAAATCTTACTCGTGAGAGTAATTTGAGATCTAAAAAAAGCTTACACAGTGGCCTCTGGTGGATTTACGTGAGAAAAGTACGCGCGAATGGCACTCGCGAGTGTAATTTGAGATCTGAAAAAGCTTACACAGTGACCTCTGGTGGATTTACGTGAGAACAGCAGGTGCGAATCTCACTCATGAGAGTAATTTAAGATCTGGAAAGGGGTACACAGCACCCTCTGGTGGATTTACTGGAGAACAGTTGGCGTGAATTGCACTAGCGAGAGTAATTTGGACTTACGGTAGAACAGCAGGAGAGAATGGCACTCGCGAGAGCAATTTGAGATCTGAAAAAGCATGCACAGCGACCTCTGGTGGATTAATGTGAGAACAGCAGGCGCAAATCTTACTCGTGAGAGTAATTTGAGATCTAAAAAAAGCTTATACAGTGGCCTCTGGTGGATTCATGAAAACAAAAACAGCAAAAAGCATAGCTCCTGTGGCGTATTACGCACTCTCCAGAAATGTATACAGGGGTACATATTCATAATGAGCCTGGGTTGTTTTTTAAGCATGAACTCGCTTTATTTACACAAAAACAAGATGTAATATCAGTGTAGATTGGGATTTAAGAACATTTGAATATCTGTACTGGAAAGCAAGACAAAAGCATTTATCAGGCCTTACAGAAAGCATTTGATGACCTCAAGAATTGTGTGTCAGAGAGTCAAGCTTCATAACTCAAAACACTGTTTGTGTGAGTTGACGGTGGTCATTTCCCAGTGGGCAGGTCTGCATATAGTCACCGACTGACCAAACCTGACCTCTAAATCCTCACGCCAGCATCCCAGACTGCGCTTTTATCCTTTAAGACAAAGACGCTCCTGACAGCATCCAGAAAAAAGAACCAAAACCATGCAATTGTGCCACGCTGCCTGCCTGACTATCTAGTGATGATCATATGCACTAATGAGGGAGCGACCTGCCCACGTCTGCTGTATGCATCTGTTGAGAAACGCACTGATTGTGTATTGGAATCGCCAGGAAAGGATTTTGAATCGATTTGCACTAGTTATAGTTGAGAAGCTGCCAGTGTGTGTCATTTCAACATCCCAGAAACCCGTCGTCGTCCTTCATCAGACCTTTACATTTTCAGTTTTAAGGTTTAAAAAGTGCCAAATGTTATTTCACAAGTGTTGGTTTTGCTTCAGAAAGCACACTGCAACATGTGAGTTCATTCCCTGGTGTTTGTTGTCTTGTTGCGCTCTATGAAAATGCTCTCGGTTGTATTAACTCGATGTTGAGTGTAATATGGACAAACAAAATGGTCTGGTTAAATTGTTTTACTTAATATTAATTGAAAAACTTAATCCAGTGTTGTGCTTATTTGACTCAATATTGGGTTAAAGCAACCCATCAATTTTAATATTAAATGTTGAATATGATTATTATAATGCTTAAAAAATGCATGAGAGTTTCTCTTAAAGGGGCAGTTCACACAATAATGGAAATATTGATTACTTTGCCTTCAGCTATTATTATTATTAATATTTTCATTATTGTCATTATTATTATTATTGTTATTATTATTATTTAATATTAAACAAAAGAAGATATTTTTAAGAATGTTTATAACCAGTGATATTTTTTTTTCCTATTATGGAACACTAAAAAATTATTGTTTTAACCCAATGCTGGGTCAGATATGGAAAACCCAATGGTTTGGTTGAAATGTATTTAAATTAAAATAGTTAAATTCCCAGTGGGCGTCACGATGGCGAAGTGGGAAGCACAATCGCCTCACAGCAAGAAGGTCACTGGTTCGAGCCTCAGCTGGGTCAGTTGGTGTTTCTGTGTGGAGTTTGCATGTTCTCCCTGTGTTGGCGTGGGTTCCCTCCGGGTGCTCAGTTTCCCCCACAGTCTAAACACATGCGCTATAGGGGAATTGATTAACTAAATTGGCCATAGTGAATGAATGGGTGTTTCCCAGTGATGGGTTGCAGCTAGAAGGGCATCCGCTGTGTAAAACATATGCTGGATAAGTTGGCGGTTCATTCTGCTGTGGCGACCCTAGATTAATAAAGGGACTAAGCCGAAGAAAAATGAATGAGTGGATCTTTGACACAGGTGGCCTTTGACTACTATATAGTATTTAATTCCTACTATAGAACACAACAGTGCTGGGCTGTTTTACCCCAATATTGGGTCAGATATGGACAAACCCAATGTTGGGCTATTTTTTTCAGTTAAATTTAAATGACAATTTTAACCCAGCGATGGGTCAAAACAACACCACATCAGTGTATTAAATGAGCACCGATTTTAAGCATTTTTCAAAGTATCTTATTAAATTAAAAACGGTTTCATTTTACAGCAAAACTGTACATAATATTCCTGTTTTCACTTTGAATTATTTCTTTTTCTACCTGTTCTATTATTTTCTGAATTTTTTATGTTTATATTTTATATCATAAAACGTACATTTGATCTTAGTTTTTTTTTTTTTTTTTTTTTAGATATTTAAGTCACACTTTACAGTAAAGTTCCATCACTTATTATTAGTCAATGTACACTCACCGGCCACTTTATTAGGTACACCTTACTAGTACAGGGTTGGACCCCTTTTTGCCTTCTGAACTGCCTTTATCCTTCATGGCAGAGATTTAACAAGCTACTGGAAATATTCCTCAGAGATTTTATACATGCTTTCATGATGTTGATGCCAAATTGTGAGCCGAGCATCCGAATGTGTCAGCAGAAATGGAGACTCATCAGAGCAGCAACGTTTCTCCAATCTTCTATTGTCCAGTTTTGGTGAGTCTGTGTGAATTGTAGCCTCAGATTCCTGTTCTTAGCTGACAGGAGCGGCACCCGGTGTGCTCTTCTGCTGCTCCAGGGCGCACCCTTATAGACAGGGTGAGGAGCTCTGTCACCTGGGAGGAGCTCGGAGTAGAGCCGCTGCTCCTCCACATCCAGAGAAGTCAGCTGAGGTGGCTCAGGCATCTGTTTCGGATACCCTCTGGACACCTACCTAGGGTGGTGTTCTAGGCATGTCCAACTGGGAAGAGGCCTCGGGGAAGACCTAGGATATGCCGGAGAAACTATGTCTCACGGCTGGCTTAGGAATGCCTTGGGATCCCCCCGGAGGAGCTGGAGGAAGTGTCTGGGGAGAGGAGGGTCTGGGGTTCTCTCCTAAGGCTGCTGCCCCGTGACCCGGCCCGGGATAAGCGGATGAAAATGAATGAATAAATTAGCTTTTTAATTGCTAATTAACAGTTAATAGCTTAATAATAGATAATAAGCTTGTGGTTAATAGTGTGAATTGATACTTAATTAGCAATATTTGTGTTGGAAAACGACTAAGGAGGTCAATGTGACTTTGCATTGTAGTATTAGTGTAATAAACATATTTAAAGGGGACCTATTATGCAGAAATCACCTAGTTTAAACCTAGTTGTGTAGAAAAAGTCTGATTATCTCCAGCCTCTGATGGTCAACATGTATTATTTGTGTTTATTATAATCAGACTTGATGAAGGAATCACTTTGATTGACATGCTCCCTTTGTATGTGTCATCAAAGGGGGTATGCCCCGCCCACTAGTGCCCATCTCTCCATCTCATTAGCATCTCCAGCAGCCCTGAGTGAGAAGCAGCCATTAGCCATTAGAGTGTTTGAGCTGCTGAAGATCATGTCAGCATAGACTAAGAGGATTATAGATGTGGTTTTAGATGAACAGCGGCAGGAGCGACATAGACTGACTGAAGCATCAGGCACACACTCACACTGCTGTTTTACATCTGCCACCATGCTGACGCACATGCATCAGTAGCTCCACCCTGTTTTGAAAAGAGCACAATCTCATTTGAATTTAAAGCGACAGTCACCAAAACACCACAATTAGGATCAAAGCCTGAAAGGGTCAGTTTCAGAGAGCTGGAGAACATCATCTGTGTGCTGTTCTCAGCTCAAACTTAAACACACACACTCAAGAGACGCATTTTACAGCTTGTATAAAGAAGCAGAATAGGTCTCCTTTAAAGACACTGCGATCAGCAAAGCACAGGGATGAATCTGAAGCACAGGTTTGCATTGTGTGGAAATAAATAGCTGTATTTCTGTGTTGACAGCAGAGCAAAAGCACAGGCTGTGTTTATCACTATTAAATCAAGTGTTGTTCTTCTGCTTGTAGAGTTTGTGATGGAAAGACGCTGAGTTTAGGGCAGTACGGGCTGTAAAACATCCTCAGGAGCAACACTGGGGCTGCGAGATCTCAAAATCCAGATCATTTACTGCGATTTATAGAGATAAAATTGAACATTTACTCACTTTTTACTCTTCCGCAAGGGGTTATAAACCTTTACGAGTTTCTTTCTTCTGTTGAACAATAAATTAGATATTTCCAAAGCAGTAACCATTGAATTGCACAAAACAAATACTATGGAAGTCAGTGGTTACAGGTTTCCAACATTTTTCAAAATATCCCTTTTTGTGTTTAAAAGACTGAAGAAATTCTTGGAACAAGTGGATAAAAAAAGTGGGTAAATGCTTAACTTTTTTTTTAAATCACAGGTGTCAAATTCAGTTCCTGGAGGGCCGCAGCTCTGCAACCCTGCTTCAACACACTCACCTGTAGGTTTCAAACAAGTCTGAGGGACTCAGTTAGTCTGATCAGGCGTGTTTAATTAAGCTTAAAGCTAAATGGTGCAGAGCTGTGAGTGCTTTAAATGATCGCCCCATTCTGGAATGATTTTTCCCCCAATATAGTTCTTCAGAAGGTCCTTTATGTTTATCATATATCAGTGTGTGTGATTTTTTTTTCTCCCAGTGTCATGCAGCACTGGTGTAACCACCAAATGGTGCATTCCCACATAAAAAAAAAATACTGTAGTAATTTACTGTAAATACTATAGTGTTTTTGGGCCATACTGTAGTAAAGTTATAGTATACAACTTTTTCAATGAATGTTCCAGTATATTGTAGCATTCACTGAACTAAACTGTAATAAATACTGTAGTATACTTTGGTTTCTACTATACTCTATGCCAGTGTTTCTCAACTGGGTCACGGGAACATTTTCAGTGGGTTGCAGAGTGTGTTATCAAAAGTTTAATTTTTAACTTATTTTGCTAATATCGGACTTTTATTTTGAAATGCGCGTGCGACAACCGTACCGTTTGACATGTGAAATTTCAGCACAAGTACAACCCGAATATGTAAAGTGTGGATTTACATGTATTGATGACAAAAAAAGGCTTAAAATCTCAGCGTGTCATATGTAGTGAGGTGCTTTTACGAGAGAGCATGAAACCTTCTAAATTAAAACGACATTTTGAAACCAAACATCCCAGTTGCAAGGACAAACCTGTGTACTATTTTCAAAGACGACTTCAACCTTGCTGAAAAATCCAGCTTTAACCAGCCTAGGCTAGTTGGCTGGTTTTAGAGGAGTTTTGGCCACTTCTAGCCTGGTCTTAGCTGGTCAGGCTGGAAGTTGACCAGCTAAAACCAGCTAGACCAGCCTAGCCCAGCTGGGAGTTCAGCCAAAACCAGCTATGTCCAGGTTAAACCAGGCTAGTCAAGCTGGTTTTAGCTGGATTTGGCTGGTCATTTTCCAGCCTGACCAGCTAAGATGAGCTATTATGAATATTCTGCGAGGTGTAAGTAAAGCTGTTTTCAGTGATTGTTTTAGAACTTACAATTCAGTTGTTTATGAGGGAAATGACTAGGAATAACAAACGACAGAACCAACTCTCACAGCAATTCGTAGCTTTTTGATTTAGTGGCTAATTGAAATCTCATTTGTAGAATTAAGTGTGATTTGTGCATCCCCCAATGACGGTTGGGTTGGATGCCACGCCTCTTTTTTATAATCGGACATTTTCATATAACTGATCTCAACGAATTAGCCACTAAACTGACAAAACATAAACTAGTTACATGTCCTCATGAGATCAGGCTGACAGAACATGGTCGCTCTACAAACAGGTGTATTGATGACTATGTAAAATGAAAATATAATAAGCAGCATAACAAGCTGCTTTTAAGCACGAGTGGTCTTTAATGAAGCTAAAAGAGCACATGTCACTCCGCTGCTCATCCGTTTGCACTGGCTGCCAGTTGCTGCTCGCATCAAATTCAAAGCTCTGATGTTTGTTTACAAAGCGACTTCTGGCTTTGCTCCTTCTTATCTGCTCTCACTTCTGCAGATGTATGTGCCCTCCAGAAACTTGCGTTCTGTGAATGAACGTCGCCTCGTGGTTCCATCCCAAAGAGGGGAGAAATCACTTTCCCGAACTCTCGCATTCAATCTGCCCAGTTGGTGGAATGAACTCCCTAACTGCATCAGAACGGCAGAGTCACTCGCTGTCTTCAAGAAACCACTAAAAACTCAACTATTTAGTCTCCACTTCCCTTCCTAATCTGCAATTGTCTCTCTGGCTCCACCGCTAACGGTATTACAAAAAAAAAATAAATAAATAAAAGTTACTAATGTTTTGCTTCTTACACTTTACACACCTGAAACTCACCTACAGCACTTATTCATTGTTGCTCTTATAGTTGTGTAAATTGCTTCCTTGTCCTCATTTGTAAGTCGCTTTGGATAGACGCGTCTGCTAAATGTCTAAATGTAAATGTAATGGTTCAAGGAAAGTGAATAAGAGCGGAAATCTCAAGCCAATAAGGTGCCAATGGCTGCAGCCGCTCAAATGTGAACAGTAAGATCTATCGTATGGTTCAAAAACACTATAATGTTTACTATACAATATATAGTATACTATAGTATTTTTCAGATGGTCTCCCCTTCTCCATCTCAGTGGTTAAAGAGCTGTGAATGCACTGATCTGTGTGGACAGTCTCTGGGATTATGCCTTACTCTTTGTCTCTGGTCTCGTTCATGGCTGGTGTTGGTTAAGCATTCGTTAAGGATGTGAAGTCAAGAGCCCGTTTGCAGCAGATGCCCTGCGGCTCCACAGTTCTGAAAATAGCTGGGACTGTCAAGAGAAGGAAGTCAGATGTAATTGACTAGAAGTCTAGAAATAATTAAAGGAAATTAAAGGAATAATATATATAGTTAAAAAATATGTACCATTTTCCCAAGTGTAATAACTACTACTGTAAGAAAATATCATAATTCGGTACTTTTTCTATTATCTTTGCTTGAACAGAGCCGATCTAATCCTGTTTATATGAATAGAACCTGCTCCCGATCAGGTTTGACCAAGCAGAACTGTTGCTATGACAACAACTCTCAGATCAGCTTTGAAGAACGAAACGATCCTGGATCATGTCAAATCGTCAATATCCAAATCCAGCTAACTGAGTAATCCACGTACGAAGAACGGACCCCTGGTTCACAAAAGATCCTTTGTGTTGTCAATACACTCTGATATTAATAGAAAAAATACAGTTCAAATCTATAGCTGTAGTTTCAAATATAGTTGAAAAAGCTGCATTGTTTTGTGAGAAAAAAAAAAAGAGTTACTCCTGCGAAATGCTGCATGTGTTCCTCAAAACCCCGAGTTTATTTCATAGCTAACGTTTGAAAGAAATGAACACGATTAGGGAGAGTGAATGATCAGGAATTGAGCACTCCTGCGTTCATGCTACTCATTTCTGATGTGTTTGTATTTCGTTATCGGCAGCGAATGCTTTGAGATTGAGTGAGTGTTTGAAGAGCTCAGACCTGCAGAACTCACAGGGCATCAGACTCCATGATGTCAGGGTTTGTGACTCGTCTGTAGAATCAGAGCTGCCTTTTACAAAAAGGCCTGTGTTTAATAGTGTCAGATAGCTAGCAGACACTCCTGTAGCTTAGCTTCGTCCAGCGTGTTCTTAGTGTAACCTGAGTAGATCATAGCACAAGGTGAGGGGCGGGGTTTAACCTAGTGGGTGGAGTTATTTGTTAAAAGTGGGCGGGTTATTTAACAAGTGGGTGGGATATTTGAAGGATTGGCGGGGTTATTTGACATAAGTGGGCGGGGTGTTTGAGTGAGGAACAAGGTTATTTGACAGGTGGGTGGGGTGTTTGAGTGAAGGGCGGGGTTATTTGACAAGCAGGTGGGGTGTTCGGTTTAGGGGCAGGGTTATTTGATATAAGTGGGTGGAGTATTTAAGGGAGAAGTGATGTTTTTTGACAAGTGGGTGGGGTGTTTGAGTTAGGGGCAGGGTTTTTGACGTAAATGGGCGGGGTGTTTGTGAGTGAGCAGGATATTTAACATAAGTGGGTGGGGTGTTTAAGTGATGGGCGGGGTTTTATACATAAGTGGGCGGGGTGTTTGTGAGTGACCGGCATATTTAATATAAGTGGGCGGGGTGTTTAAGAGAGGGGCATGGTTATGTGGCATAAGTGGGCGGGGTGTTTAAGTGAGAGACGGGGTTATTTGACATAAGTGGGCGGGGTGTTTGTGTGAGTGACAGGGTTACTTGACACAAGTGGGTGGGGTGTTTGAGTGAGTGACGGGGTTATTTGACATAAGTGGGCGGGGTATTTGAGTGAGTGATGGGGTTATTGACATAAGTGGGCGGCGTATTTGAAGGATTGGTAGAGTTATTTGACATAAGTGGGTGGGGTTTTTGAGGGAGGGGCAGTAATATTGGACAAGTGAGTGGGGTGTTTGAGTGAAGGGTTTATTTGACATAAGTGGGTGGGGTGTTTGAGTGAGGGGCAGGGTTATTTGATATTAGTGGGCGGGGTGTTTGAGTGAGTGAAGGGGTTATTTGACATAAGTGGGCGGGGTGTTTGAGTGAGGGGCAGGGTTATTTGACATAAGTGGGCGGGGTGTTTGAGTGAGTGACGGGGTTATTTGACATAAGTGGGCAGGGTATTTAAAGGATTGGTAGAGTTATTTCATATAAGTGGGTGGGGGTTTTAAGGGAGGGGCGGGGTTATTAGACAAGTGAGTGGGGTGTTTGAGTGAAGGGGTTATTTGACATAAGTGGGCGGGGTGTTTGTGTGAGGGGTGAGATTATTTGATATAAGTGGGCGGGGTGTTTAGGTGAGTGATTAGGTAATTTGATATAAGTGGGCGGGGTGTTTGAGTGAGTGATGGGGCTATTTGACATAAGTGGGCGGGGTGTTTGAGTGTGTGATGGGGTTATTTGATATAATGGGGCAGGGTGTTTGCATGAGGGGCGGGGTTATTAATGTAAGTGGGTGGGGTGTTTGAGTAAGTGATGGGGTTATTTGACATAAGTGAGCGGGGTGTTTGAGTGAGGGGCAGGGTTATTTGACATAAGTGGGTGGGGTGTATCATGGAGGGGCGGGATTTGGGTGAATTTTGCCTTTACTCTCTGGTCATTCTGACAGATTTTTTTGTATTTATTCCAAGCGATTCTATAGATGAGTTGTTTTTTAGGCTTTTCTACCCTTGCAGAGTTCAGTTGAAGTTTACATGAGCATATTCAGAGATTATGGACGCAGCCGCATTGTAGCAGTGAGATTAACTAGTTGCTCAAGGGTGTAGGAAACAAGCTTCAATAAATTTTCTTTTTTTAATTTGTTCCCAAACGCTCACTAATGCAATGCAAAAAAACTGACTCTCATGCCATATGAAAATAATAATGATGTATTATTTGGGTAAATAGGTGTTATTTGCATCATATTACAGCACTTGTTTTTCTGAAAATATGATTTTAGGCTTAATAAATAATGTCTTGAGTTTATTTTGGCCATACCTTTTTATATAAATATTAAAAATAGTTTTTTTTAATGCTTTATGAATGTTTATTGTTGCTATTTTCCTGCCATAATTTTATAAATCTTTCAGTACAGTCATAAGACAATAAAAGAAGAGGGAATGAATATGATTAGGAATGAATATAATTTACTGATTTTAAGAAAAGATTACTTATTAATTGTACAAAAATGTCTTATATTTATTTTAACATTTACCATGTTTTTAGTTCGTCATAGCTGAGATTATCTGAATCATAAAGATGCTTTTCTTAAGAGTGATTTCAATACTGCAAAAAATCATATAAACAAATATATGTTTTTCTGATTTCTTCTTTGTAAAATTGGTTTGACACCAGATCTTTGCCTTGGGACTGTCTACTCATAATTGTGTTCATGTTGGTTTCAGATGGAATGAAATGAATGTTTTATTGTCGAGTCAGTCATTTGTTGGATAAACCAGGCTTCAGAGCATCTGTATTGTGAGCAGATGTTTTTATTTTCAGCTGTTTTTCTGCAGTTTGACCCGAGGATCTGATCACCAGACTGAATCTCTCTGCTTTTTTCCTCCTGATTTCTCTGTGTCCTCCTTCATCGTGAAGCTGTGGAAGAGCCACGTTTACTTGAAGAGACTTTGGCCTTCTGTGTGCTGGATGAGAGCTGTAGATATAGTCTTGTGATATTTGTAGATCTAGACAGCTATATTCTGCTTAGACTCTAAATAAAGCACAGTCCTGTAGATCAGATGCCCATCCATTTTTCTTCTTCTCAATCCAGCCTTATTAGCACATCACACATAACAATACTATAGTAAAACCATTGTATTTTTCAAATACACTCCAAAAAGAAACCCTCATTGTAGAGTGCATTGCTTATTGTAAAGTAAACAAATTAATCTGTGGTGATTCTATAGTTGCTATGGTGACACAACAACTATTGTACTTGATTTGTTGTGGTACTTCTATGGTTGCTATGGTAACCCAACAACTAATGTAATTGAATAACTGTTGTGGTAATTCTACATTTGCTATAGAAACTTAACGACTACTGTTATTGATCTATAATAGTGATTCTATAGTTGTTATGGTAACACAGCCACTAAGGTAATTGATTTGTTGTGGTACTTCTATGGTTGCTATGGTAACCCAACAACTAATGTAATTGATCTAAATTTGTGCTCTATAGTTGCTATGGTGACACAACAACTATTGCAATTAATCTGTTTTGGTAATTCTACAGTTGCTATGGAAACTCAACAACTGCTGTAAATGATCTACGGCGGTGATTATATAGTTACTATGGCAACACAATAACTATAGTAATTAAATTGGCTTGGCAATTCTATAGTTGCTATGGAAACACAACAACTACAGTAATTATAGTGGTGATTATATAGTTCCTATTGTAACACAACAACAATAGTAATTGAACTGTTGTGGTGATTCTATAGTTGCCATGGAAACTCAACAACTGCTGTAATTGATCTATAGTGGTGATTATATAGTTGCTATGGTAACACAACAACTATTGTAATTGATCTATAGTGGTGATTATATAGTTGCTATGGTAACACAACAAGTAAAGAAATGTATCTGTTGTTGTAGTTCTATGGTTGCTATGGTAACAACTAACAACTACTGTAGTAATTGATCTGTTATGGAAATTCTATAATTTCTATGGCAACAACAACTACTGCAGTCAATCTATAGTAGCGATGCTAGAGTTGCTATGGTAACAACATTTCTTGTAATAGATCTATAAGGGTGCCTCTACAGTTGCTATGGTAACCCAGCTACTAAAGTATTTGATCTATAGAGGTGGTTCTATAGCTGCTATGGTAACACAACAGCTATAGTAATTGATCTGTTGTGGTAATTCTATAGTCACTATGGGAAAAAACAACTACTGTAATTGATCTATAG